>NC_047114.1:14454264-14537254 GCF_902500255.1 Thalassophryne amazonica | reverse complement strand
CTCCAGTCACAGTTTCTATAGTCACAGTTTCTTGAGTCACAGTTGCTGTGTAATCATGGTTTCTCCAGTCACAGCTTCTTCATTCACAGTCCCTCCAGTCACAGTTCATCCAGTCAGTTTCTCCAGTCACAGGTTCTTCAGTCACAGTTTATCCAGTCACAGTTTCTATAGTCACAGTTTCTGTAGTCAGAGTTTCGTGAGTCACAGTTGCTGTGTATTCATGGTTTCTCCAGTCACAGTTTCTTCAGTCACAGTTTATCCAGTCACAGTTTATCCAGTCACAGTTTCTCCAGTCACAGTTTCTATAGTCATAGTTTCTTGAGTCACAGTTGCTGTGTAATCATGGTTTCTCCAGTCACAGCTTCTTCATTCACAGTCCCTCCAGTCACAGTTCATCCAGTCAGTTTCTCCAGTCACAGGTTCTTCAGTCACAGTTTATCCAGTCACAGTTTCTATAGTCACAGTTTCCTGAGTCACAGTTGCTGTGTAATCATGGTTTCTCCAGTCACAGCTTCTATAGTCACAGTTTATCCAGTCACAGTTCATCCAGTCACAGTTTATGCAGTCATAGTTTATCCAGTCACTGCTTCTATAGTCACAGTTTATCCAGTCACAGTTTATGCAGTCACAGTTTATCCAGTCACAGTTTCTATAGTCACAGTTTATCCAGTCACAGTTTCTATAGTCACAGTTCCTCCAGTCACAGTTTATCCAGTCACAGTTTATCCAGTCACAGTTTCTATAGTCACAGTTTATCCAGTCACAGTTTCTATAGTCACAGTTTATGCAGTCACAGTTTATCCAGTCACAGTTCCTCCAGTCACAGTTTATGCAGTCACAGTTTATCCAGTCACAGTTCCTCCAGTCACAGTTTATCCAGTCACAGTTTCTATAGTCACAGGTTATGCAGTCACAGTTTATCCTGTCACAGTTTATCCAGTCACAGTTTATGCAGTCACAGTTTATCCAGTCACAGTTTATCCAGTCACAGTTTCTATAGTCACAGTTTCTATAGTCAGAGTTTCTTGAGTCACAGTTGCTGTGTAATCATGGTTTCTCCAGTCACAGCTTCTATAGTCACAGTTTATCCAGTCACAGTTTGTCCAGTCACAGTTTATGCAGTCATAGCTTATCCAGTCACAGTTTCTATAGTCACAGTTTCTATAGTCAGAGTTTCTTGAGTCACAGTTGTTGTGTAATCATGGTTTCTCCAGTCACTGCTTCTATAGTCACAGTTTATCCAGTCACAGTTTCTATAGTCACAGTTCCTCCAGTCACAGTTTATCCAGTCACAGTTTCTATAGTCACAGTTCCTCCAGTCACAGTTTATCCAGTCACAGTTTATCCAGTCACAGTTCCTCCAGTCACAGTTTATGCAGTCACAGTTTATCCAGTCACAGTTCCTCCAGTCACAGTTTATCCAGTCACAGTTTATCCAGTCACAGTTTCTATAGTCACAGGTTATGCAGTCACAGTTTATCCAGTCACAGTTTATCCAGTCACAGTTTATCCAGTCACAGTTTATGCAGTCACAGTTTATCCAGTCACAGTTTCTATAGTCACAGTTTATGCAGTCACAGTTTATCCAGTCACAGTTTATGCAGTCACAGTTTATCCAGTCACAGTTTCTATAGTCACAGTTTATGCAGTCACAGTTTATCCAGTCACAGTTTCTATAGTCACAGTTTCTATAGTCAGTTTCTTGAGTCACAGTTGCTGTGTAATCATGGTTTCTCCAGTCACAGCTTCTTCATTCACAGTCCCTCCAGTCACAGTTTATCCAGTCACAGTTTATGCAGTCACAGTTTATCCAGTCACAGTTCCTCCAGTCACAGTTTATGCAGTCACAGTTTATCCAGTCACAGTTCCTCCAGTCACAGTTTATCCAGTCACAGTTTATCCAGTCACAGTTTCTATAGTCACAGGTTATGCAGTCACAGTTTATCCTGTCACAGTTTATCCAGTCACAGTTTATGCAGTCACAGTTTATCCAGTCACAGTTTATGCAGTCACAGTTTATCCAGTCACAGTTTCTATAGTCACAGTTTATGCAGTCACAGTTAATCCAGTCACAGTTTATGCAGTCACAGTTTATCCAGTCACAGTTTCTATAGTCACAGTTTATGCAGTCACAGTTTATCCAGTCACAGTTTCTATAGTCACAGTTTCTATAGTCAGTTTCTTGAGTCACAGTTGCTGTGTAATCATGGTTTCTCCAGTCACAGCTTCTTCATTCACAGTCCCTCCAGTCACAGTTCATCCAGTCAGTTTCTCCAGTCACAGGTTCTTCAGTCACAGTTTATCCAGTCACAGTTTCTATAGTCACTGTTTCTATAGTCAGAGTTTCGTGAGTCACAGTTGCTGTGTAATCATGGTTTCTCCAGTCACAGTTTCTTCAGTCACAGTTCCCCCAGTCACAGTTTATCCAGTCACAGTTTCTCCAGTCACAGTTTCTATAATCATAGTTTCTTGAGTCACAGTTGCTGTGTAATCATGGTTTCTCCAGTCACAGCTTCTTCATTCACAGTCCCTCCAGTCACAGTTCATCCAGTCAGTTTCTCCAGTCACAGGTTCTTCAGTCACAGTTTATCCAGTCACAGTTTCTATAGTCACAGTTTCTTGAGTCACAGTTGCTATGTAATCATGGTTTCTCCAGTCACAGCTTCTATAGTCACAGTTTATCCAGTCACAGTTTATGCAGTCATAGTTTCTCCAGTCACTGCTTCTATAGTCACAGTTTATCCAGTCACAGTTTATGCAGTCACAGTTTATCCAGTCACAGTTTCTATAGTCACAGTTTATCCGGTCACAGTTTCTATAGTCACAGTTCCTCCAGTCACAGTTTATCCAGTCACAGTTTATCCAGTCACAGTTTCTATAGTCACAGTTTATCCAGTCACAGTTTCTATAGTCACAGTTTATGCAGTCACAGTTTATCCAGTCACAGTTTATCCAGTCACAGTTTATCCAGTCACAGTTTATGCAGTCACAGTTTATCCAGTCACAGTTCCTCCAGTCACAGTTTATCCAGTCACAGTTTATCCAGTCACAGTTTCTATAGTCACAGGTTATGCAGTCACAGTTTATCCTGTCACAGTTTATCCAGTCACAGTTTATGCAGTCACAGTTTATCCAGTCACAGTTTATCCAGTCACAGTTTCTATAGTCACAGTTTATGCAGTCACAGTTTATCCAGTCACAGTTTATGCAGTCACAGTTTATCCAGTCACAGTTTCTATAGTCACAGTTTATGCAGTCACAGTTTATCCAGTCACAGTTTCTATAGTCACAGTTTCTATAGTCAGTTTCTTGAGTCACAGTTGCTGTGTAATCATGGTTTCTCCAGTCACAGCTTCTTCATTCACAGTCCCTCCAGTCACAGTTCATCCAGTCAGTTTCTCCAGTCACAGGTTCTTCAGTCACAGTTTATCCAGTCACAGTTTCTATAGTCACAGTTTCTATATTCAGAGTTTCTTGAGTCACAGTTGCTGTGTAATCATGGTTTCTCCAGTCACAGCTTCTATAGTCACAGTTTATCCAGTCACAGTTTATCCAGTCACAGTTTATGCAGTCACAGTTTATCCAGTCACAGTTTCTATAGTCACAGTTTATCCAGTCACAGTTTCTATAGTCACAGTTTATCCAGTCACAGTTTATCCAGTCACAGTTTATGCAGTCACAGTTCATCCAGTCACAGTTTCTATAGTCACAGTTTATCCAGTCACAGTTTATCCAGTCACAGTTTCTATAGTCACAGTTTATGCAGTCACAGTTTATCCAGTCACAGTTTATGCAGTCACAGTTTATCCAGTCACAGTTTCTATAGTCACAGTTTATGCAGTCACAGTTTATCCAGTCACAGTTTCTATAGTCACAGTTTATCCAGTCACAGTTTATGCAGTCACAGTTTATCCAGTCACAGTTTATGCAGTCACAGTTTATCCACTCACAGTTTCTATAGTCACAGTTTATGCAGTCAGTTAATCCAGTCACAGTTTATGCAGTCACAGTTTATCCAGTCACAGTTTATCCAGTCACAGTTTATCCAGTCACAGTTTATCCAGTCACAGTTTCTATAGTCACAGTTTATCCAGTCACAGTTTCTTCAGTCACAGTTTCTATAGTCACAGTTTATCCAGTCACAGTTTCTTGAGTCACAGTTGCTGTGTAATCATGGTTTCTCCAGTCACAGCTTCTTCATTCACAGTTCCTCCAGTCACAGTTCATCCAGTCAGTTTCTCCAGTCACAGGTTCTTTAGTCAGAGTTCCTCCAGTCATAGTTTCTATTGCCACAGTTTCTGTAGTCAGTTTCTCCAGTGACAGTTTCTATAGTCAGAGTTTCTCCAGTCACATTTTCTGTAATCATTATTTCTGTAATCATGGTTTTTATAGTCACAGATTCTCCAGTTACAGCTTCTTCAGTCACAGTTCATCCAATCAAGTTTCTCCAGTCACAGTTGCTGTAGTGACTGTTGTGAAAAGTGTGATGATACGGACCCACAACAGGGGGTGTAAATGAACGGACAATGGAAATTCCAAAAAGTAACAATTTAATGTTGTGAAAAGTGCACAACGGTATACAGATACGGATTTAAACAACAGTCAATTACACAGCCGGTGTCATGTGGGCAGGCTCGAGGATAGGAGACGCCTGTCCAGAGAAGAGTCGGGACCCACACGATTTCCCCTGCCAGCGGAGACCCGAGAGCCACCACAGCCTGAGTCTCCAGGTGGCCACCGCCTTCAGCTGTCTGACCGGGTACTGCTGGCAGAAAGCAAAAACAGATCAAGTGGGTGTGTGCACACCCAGCAGAACAATCAGCAACTCAGTTCAGATCCTTTTGTGGGAGAATCTCCACCTCTGACACAGGAACAATAAACGTGCAGCGCCTGAGTGACTACTTATCCGAGGAGCGAAGAGCGTCGTCTCCTCCACAAACCCAGCTTCCAGCTGCGGAGTAGTTAACAGGTACGCCTGCAAAATATTTAGAACAATTGTTTGGCACCAAAAACGGCTGAGAGTTTTACCAGTTGGTAAGACGATTTCTCGGCAGAGATGTGCTGTCTCCTCCAGGCTTTTATGGTGATCATGATTGATGAGTGGTGACAGCTGTCAGCTCCGGGCTCCTGGAGCTCCTCTGCGGCGACTGCGCCCTCTAGTGCCTGAAGCTTGCCTTCAGGCAGGGCGCCCTCTGGTGTTGGGCCAGCAGTACCTCCTCTTCGGGCGGCCCACACAACAGGACCCCCCCCTCAATGGGCGCCTCCTGGCGCCCGACCAGGCTTGTCGGGGTGTCATCGGTAGAAGTCGGCCAGGAGGGCCGGGTCTAGGATGTAGCTCCGCTTCACCCAGGAGCATTCTTCGGGTCCGTAACCCTCCCAGTCCACCAAATACTGGAATCCCCAGCCCCGCCGATGAACATCCAGAAGCCTGCGGACGGTCCATGCAGGCTCACCGTCGATGATACGGGCAGGAGGCGGCGCTGGTCCGGGGGTGCAGAGGGTGGAGGCGAGATATGGCTTGATCTTGGAAACGTGGAATACAGGATGAATCCGCAGTGAAGCTGGCAGTCGCAGCCTCACTGCGGCCAGACTGAGGACTTTGATGATTGGAAATGGTCCGATGAACCTGTCCTTTTGTTTTTGAGAGTCCACGTGCAGAGGGATGTCCTTAGTTGATAGCCACACCTCCTGCCCGGGCTGGTACGCAGGAGCCGAGGCACGCCGGCGGTCTGCATGGCCCTTCACCCTCGTCCGGGCTTTCAGAAGGGCGGAGCGGGCTGCGCGCCACACCCGACGGCACCTTCTGAGGTGGGCCTGGACTGAGGGGACCTCGACCTCTCCCTCCGCGGCTGGGAACAATGGGGTCTGGTACCCCAAACATACCTCGAAGGGGGAGAGGCCGGTTGCCCAGGAGATCTGACTGTTATGGGCGTACTCTATCCAGGGCAGATGTTGACTCCAAGCCGTCGGGTGCGCGGAGGTTACACACCGCAGGGCCTGCTCCAGATCTTGATTAGCCCGCTCTGCCTGTCCATTAATCTGAGGGTGGTACCCGGACGAGAGACTCACGGTGGCCCCCAGTTCCCTACAGAAACTCCTCCAGACTTGCGAGGAGAACTGGGGACCACGGTCTGAGACGATGTTCATGGGGATACCATGCAGACGCACGACGTGGTGGACCAGGAGGTCTGCAGTCTCCTGGGCAGTCGGGAGCTTCAGGAGGGCTACGAAGTGGGCCGCCTTGGAGAACCGGTCCACTATCGTCAGGATGTTGGTCATACCCTGGGACGCAGGGAGGCCCGTGACGAAGTCCAGGCCTATGTGGGACCAGGGGCGACGAGGCACCGGCAGCGGCTGGAGGAGTCCTTGGGCCTTCCTGTGTTCTGCTTTGCCCTTGGCACAGGTGGTGCAGGCCTGGAGGTACTCCCGGACGTCGGTTTCCATCGACGCCTACCACAAGCGCTGCCGGACCACTGCCACGGTTCGTCGCACCCCCGGGTGGCAGGAGAGCTTAGAACCATGACAGAAGTCCAAGACTGCAGCTCTGGCTTCTGGTGGGATGTATAATCTGTTCTTGGGTCCATCTCCGGGGTCCGGGTGTCATGTCAGGGCCTCCCGGACGGTCTTCTCCACGTCCCAGGTGAGGGTTGCGATGACAGTGGACTCGGGGATTATGGTGTCCGGTGGATCCGACAGCTCTGGCTTGACCTCCTCTTCATGCACCCGGGACAGTGCATCAGACCGTTGGTACTTGGTCCCGGGGCGATACGTAATTTGGAAGTCAAACCGACCGAAGAACAGTGACCAACGGGCTTGCCTGGGGTTCAGACGCTTGGCAGTCCGAATGTACTCCAGGTTCCGATGGTCAGTGAAAACCGTGAAAGGCACCGTAGCTCCCTCCAAAAGGTGTCTCCACTCCTCAAGGGCCTCTTTCACCGCCAGAAGTTCCCGATTGCCGACGTCATAGTTCCTTTCAGCCGGGGTCAACCTGCAGGAAAAATAGGCACAAGGATGGAGAACCTTGTCGGACTCCCCACTCTGGGTCAGCACGGCTCCTATCCCTGAGTCAGAGTTATCCACTTCAACTATGAACTGGCGGTTAGGATCGGGCTGCACCAGAACTGGTACAGTCGAGTACCGGCGTTTCAACTCCCTAAACGCGGCTTCGCACCGATCCGACCAGGTGAAGGGAACTTTAGTGGAGGTCAGGGCTGTCAGGGGGCTAACAACCTGACTGTAACCCTTTATGAACCTCCGGTAGAAATTTGCAAAGCCGAGGAACTGTTGCAGTTTCCTACGGTTTGTTGGATGGGGCCAATCGCTCACCGCCACAACCTTGGCCGGATCAGGGGCGACGGAGTTGGAGGAGATAATGAACCCCAGGAAAGACAAAGAAGTACGGTGAAACTCACACTTCTCGCCCTTCACAAACAGCCGGTTCTCCAATAACTGCTGCAGGACCTGACGTACATGCTTGACATGGGTCTCAGGATCCGGGGAGAAGATGAGAATATCGTCAAGGTATACGAAGACGAACCGATGCAGGAAGTCCTGCAAGACGTCATTAACCAAAGCTTGGAACGTTGCGGGCGCATTGGTGAGGCCGAACGGCATGACCAGGTACTCAAAATGACCTAATGGGGTGTTAAATGTCCTTCTTGCCCACAAAAAAGAAACCAGCACCCATCGGGGAGGTGGAGTTCTGGATCAACCCGGCAGCTAGGGAGTCCCAGATGTAGGTCTCCATTGATTCGCGTTCCGGCCGTGAGAGGTTGTACAGCCTGCCAGACAGGTACTCAGCGCCTGGTATCAAATCAGTGGCACAATCGTACGGACGGTGCGGGGGCAGCGTGAGCGCCAGATCCTTGCTGAAAACGTCAGCGAGGTCATGGTACTTGGCTGGCACCGCCGCGAGATTGGGGGGGGACTAGAACCTCCTCCTTAGCTGTCACACCGGGTGGAACCGAGGATCCTAAACACTCCCGGTGGCAGGCTTCGCTCCACTGCGTCACAACCCCAGACGGCCAATCAATCCGGGGATTGTGCTTTAACATCCATGGAAAGCCCATGGAGGGTAGAAGGTGTTACAAAAAACACGATCTCCTCCCTGTGATTCCCAGACACAATCAATGTCACTGGCTGTGTCTGGTGCGTGATTAAAGGGAGCAGGGTGCCATCTAGTGCCCGTACATTCAATGGTGATGGTAAGGCCACTAGAGGGAGCCCAACCTCCCTAGCCCATCTGCTGTCCAGCAGATTCCCCTCCGACCCCGTGTCCACCAGTGCTGGGGCGTGAAGGGTTAGATCCCCACTCAGGATCGTCACTGGGATACGTGTGGATTTACGGGGTTTCCCCACGTGAGTATTGTGGCCCGCCTGTAGCCCAGTCTCTAAGGGCGGGCGTTGTAGTTTAAACTGCTCGGGGCAATTCTTCTGTATGTGCTCACTTGAGCCACAGAAAAAGCATTCCCCACGGGCCAGCCTCCGTTGTTTGTTTTCTGATTTCACTTTAGCCCTGCTCGTGTCCATATCTTCATCAGCAGGGGGAGCTGTCGCAACACGGAGCTCTCTGGCAGTGGAGCGTGGGGGCGGCAGCACCCTTTCGGACCCGGAAGGAAGAGGGACAACTCGTGCCCGGCCACGCCCTTCGCCCCGCTCCCGACAATGTTCTTCTAATCGGTTGTATAACCGTATAACCAGGTCAATAAGCCCGTCAAAATCTATTTAAGCATAAAAATTCAAAAAGAAAAAATAATATAGCACCTTCAACTGCACCACAGACTAAAACAGTTAAATGTGGTCTATTAAACATTAGATCTCTCTCTTCTAAGTCCCTGTTAGTAAATGATATAATAATTGATCAACATATTGATTTATTCTGCCTTACAGAAACCTGGTTACAGCAGGATGAATATGTTAGTTTAAATGAGTCAACACCCCCGAGTCACACTAACTGCCAGAACGCTCGTAGCACGGGCTGAGGCGGAGGATTAGCAGCAATCTTCCATTCCAGCTTATTAATTAATCAAAAACCCAGACAGAGCTTTAATTCATTTGAAAGCTTGACTCTTAGTCTTGTCCATCCAAATTGAAAGTCCCAAAAACCAGTTTTATTTGTTATTATCTATCGTCCACCTGGTCGTTACTATGAGTTTCTCTGTGAATTTTCAGACCTTTTGTCTGACTTAGTGCTTAGCTCAGATAAGATAATTATAGTGGGCGATTTTAACATCCACACAGATGCTGAGAATGACAGCCTCAACACTGCATTTAATCTATTATTAGACTCAATTGGCTTTGCTCAAAATGTAAATGAGTCCACCCACCACTTTAATCATATCTTAGATCTTGTTCTGACTTATGGTACGGAAATAGAAGACTTAACAGTATTCCCTGAAAACTCCCTTCTGTCTGATCATTTCTTATTAACATTTACATTTACTCTGATGGACTACCCAGCAGTGGGGAATAAGTTTCATTACACTAGAAGTCTTTCAGAAAGCGCTGTAACTAGGTTTAAGGATATGATTCCTTCTTTATGTTCTCTAATGCCATATACCAACACAGGGCAGAGTAGCTACCTAAACTCTGTAAGTGAGATAGAGTATCTCGTCAACTTTGGATGCTGTAGCTCCTCTGAAAAAGAGAGCCTTAAATCAGAAGTGCCTGACTCCGTGGTATAACTCACAAACTCGCAGCTTAAAGCAGATAACCCGTAAGTTGGAGAGGAAATGGCGTCTCACTAATTTAGAAGATCTTCACTTAGCCTGGAAAAAGAGTCTGTTGCTCTATAAAAAAGCCCTCCGTAAAGCTAGGACATCTTACTACTCATCACTAGTTGAAGAAAATAAGAACAACCCCAGGTTTCTTTTCAGCACTGTAGCCAGGCTGACAAAGAGTCAGAGCTCTATTGAGCCGAGCATTCCTTTAACTTTAACTAGTAATGACTTCATGACTTTCTTTGCTAATAAAATTTTAACTATTAGAGAAAAATTACTCATAACCATCCCAAAGACATATCGTTATCTTTGGCTGCTTTCAGTGATGCCGGTATTTGGTTAGACTCTTTCTCTCTGATTGTTCTGTCTGAGTTATTTTCATTAGTTACTTCATCCAAACCATCAACATGTCTATTAGACCCCATTCCTACCAGGCTGCTCAAGGAAGCCCTACCATTAATTAATGCTTCGATCTTAAATATGATCAATCTATCTTTATTAGTTGGCTATGTACCACAGGCTTTTAAGGTGGCAGTAATTAAACCATTACTTAAAAAGCCATCACTTGACCCAGCTATCTTAGCTAATTATAGGCCAATCTCCAACCTTCCTTTTCTCTCAAAAATTCTTGAAAGGGTAGTTGTAAAACAGCTAACTGATCATCTGCAGAGGAATGGTCTATTTGAAGAGCTTCAGTCATGTTTTAGAATTCATCATAGTACAGAAACAGCATTAGTGAAGGTTACAAATGATCTTCTTATGGCCTCAGACAGTGAACTCATTTCTGTGCTTGTTCTGTTAGACCTCAGTGCTGCTTTTGATACTGTTGACCATAAAATTTTATTACAGAGATTAGAGCATGCCATAGGTATTAAAGGCACTGCGCTGCGGTGGTTTGAATCATATTTATCTAATAGATTACAATTTGTTCATGTAAATGGGGAATCTTCTTCACAGACTAAGGTTAATTATGGAGTTCCACAAGGTTCTGTGCTAGGACCAATTTTATTCACTTTATACATGTTTCCCTTAGGCAGTATTATTAGACGGCATTGCTTAAATTTTCATTGTTACGCAGATGATACCCAGCTTTATCTATCCATGAAGCCAGAGGACACACACCAATTAGCTAAACTGCAGGATTGTCTTACAGACATAAAGACATGGATGACCTCTAATTTCCTGCTTTTAAACTCAGATAAAACTGAAGTTATTGTACTTGGCCCCACAAATCTTAGAAACATGGTGTCTAACCAGATCCTTACTCTGGATGGCATTACCTTGACCTCTAGTAATACTGTGAGAAATCTTGGAGTCATTTTTGATCACGATATGTCATTCAATACGCATATTAAACAAATATGTAGGACTGCTTTTTTGCATTTGCGCAATATCTCTAAAATTAGAAAGGTCTTGTCTCAGAGTGATGCTGAAAAACTAATTCATGCATTTATTTGCTCTAGGCTGGACTATTGTAATTCATTATTATCAGGTTGTCCTAAAAGTTCCCTGAAAAGCCTTCAGTTAATTCAACTGACAGGGACTGTAAGGAGAGAGCATATCTCACCCATATTGGCCTCTCTTCATTGGCTTCCTGTTAATTCTAGAATAGAATTTAAAATTCTTCTTCTTACTTATAAGGTTTTGAATAATCAGGTCCCATCTTATCTTAGGGACCTCATAGTACCATATCACCCCAATAGAGTGCTTCGCTCTCAGACTACAGGCTTACTTGTAGTTCCTAGGGTTTGTAAGAGTAGAATGGGAGGCAGAGCCTTCAGCTTTCAGGCTCCTCTCCTGTGGAACCAGCTCCCAATTCAGATCAGGGAGACAGACACCCTCTCTACTTTTAAGATTAGGCTTTAAACTTTCCTTTTTGCTAAAGCTTATAGTTAGGGCTGGATCAGGTGACCCTGAACCATCCCTTAGTTATGCTGCTATAGACTTAGACTGTTGGGGGGTTCCCATGATGCACTGAGTGTTTCTTTCTCTTTTTGCTCTGTATGCACCACTCTGCATTTAATCATTAGTGATTGATCTCTGCTCCCCTCCACAGCATGTCTTTTTCCTGGTTCTCTCCCTCAGCCCCAACCAGTCCCAGCAGAAGACTGCCCCTCCCTGAGCCTGGTTCTGCTGGAGGTTTCTTCCTGTTAAAAGGGAGTTTTTCCTCCCCACTGTTGCCAAGTGCTTGCTCACAGGGTGTCGTTTTGACCGTTGGGGTTTTTCCGTAATTATTGTATGGCCTTGCCTTACAATATAAAGCGCCTTGGGGCAACTGTTTGTTGTGATTTGGCGCTATATAAATAAAATTGATTTGATTTGATTTGATTTGAAAATCCCGCGGCTCGTCCTTAGCCAGCAGATGGTCCTTCAGGACCGGAGACAGTCCGTTTACGAAGGCGGTGTCGAGTGCAACATTGTTCCAGCCGGACCTCGCTGCCACGATGCGGAAGTCGACTGCATATTCGGCTGCACTCCGATGCCCCTGTCTCATCGACAGTAGCACCGTCGAAGCGGTCTCGCCTCTGTTGTGGTGATCAAACACTTGTTTGAACTCCCGCACAAACCCAGTATATGTCGTTAGGAGCCGAGAATTCTGCTCCCAGTGCGCCGTAGCCCAGGCACGTGTCTCTCCTCGAAGCAGATTTATTACATAAGCCACCCGGCTGGCGTCAGACGCGTACATGATAGGACGCTGTGCAAAGACGAGCGAACACTGCATCAAGAAGTCAGCGCATGTCTCGACACAACATCTGTACGGCTCCGGAGGGCTTATGTATGCTTCGGGGGGGGGCTCGTTGAACGACCACTGGAATATCTGTATGTGGCACTCGGTCAGCAGGAGGAGGTGCCGCAGCAGCGCCCTGCGCGTGCGCTTCCACCTGAGCTGTGAGAGCCTCCATCCTCCGATTGAGTATAATGTTCTGCTCGGTTACCAAGTCCAACCGAGCAGTGAAGGCGGTTAAGATTTGCTGCAGCTCACCTAATACGCCTCCTGCTGGCCCCTGTGCACCCTGCCTTTCCATTGGAGGTTCACTCGATGGTTGACGCCCCTCGGGATCCATGACATTGGCCGAGAAATCCTATTGTGAAAAGTGTGATGACACGGACCCACAACAGGGGGCGTAAATGAACGGACAATGGAAATGCCAAAAAGTAACAATTTAATGTTGTGAAAAGTGCACAAAGGTATACAGATACGGTTTTAAACAACAGTCAATTACACAGTCGGTGTTGTGTGGGCAGGCTCGAGGATAGGAGACGCCTGTCCAGAGAAGAGTCGGGACCCACACGATTTCCCCTGCCAGCTGAGACCCGAGAGCCACCACAGTCCTGAGTCTCCAGGTGGCCACCGCCTTCAGCTGTCGGACCTGGTACTGCTGGCCGAAAGCAAAAACAGATCAAGTGGGTGTGTGCACACCCAGCAGAACAATCAGCAACTCAGTTCATTTCCTTTTGTGGGAGAATCTCCACCTCCGGCACAGGAACAATAAACGTGCAGGGCCTACTTGAGTGACTACTTATCCGAGGAGTGAAGAGCATTGTCTCCTCCACAAACCCAGCTTCCAGCTGCGGAGTAGTCAACAGGTACGCCTGCAAAATATTCAGAACAATTGTTTGGCACCAAAAACGGCTGAGAGTTTTACCAGTTGGTAAGACGATTTCTCGGCAGAGATGTGGTGTCTCCTCCAGGCTTTTATGGTGATGATGATTGATGAGTGGTGACAGCTGTCAGCTCCGGGCTCCTGGAGCTCCTCTGCGGCGACTGCGCCCTCTAGTGCCTGAAGCCCACCTTCAGGCAGGGCACCCTCTGGTGTTGGGCCAGCAGTACCTCCTCTTCGAGCGGCCCACACAACAGTCACAGTCCCTCCAGTCACAGTTTCCATAGTTACAGTTTCTATAGTCACAGTTGCTGTAGTCACATTTTATATATAGTCACAGTTTCTGTAATCATCATTCCTCCAGTCACAGTTCATCCAGTCAGTTTCTCCAATCACAGGTTCTTCAGTCACAGTTTCTCCAGTAACAGTTTCTTTAGTCACAGTTTCTTCAGCCACAGTTTCTATAGTCACAGTTGCTGTAGTCACAGTTTCTTCATTCACAGTTCCTATTTCCTGAACCTGTACCCAAAAAGACAGGACACAAATGGGAGACTAACTCAGGTGGTTAGTGTGTATGATGAAAAACATCAATCCCCAGATGACACAACTACCCACATGACATCCTACAGTCACAGTTTCTCCAGCCACAGTTTATATTGTCAGTTTCTAAAGTCACACTTTTTATAGTCACAGTTTATCCTGTCAGTTCCTCCAGTCATAGTTCAACCAGTCATTTTCTCCAGTTACAAATTTTCCAGTCACAGTTTATGCAATCACAGCTTCTCCTGTCGCAGCTTCTCCAGTCACAGATTTTCCGATCACAGCTTTTTCAGTCACAGTTGCTTCAGTCAGAGCTTCTCCAGTCACAGTTCCTCTATTCATAGTTCATCCAGTCTGTTTCTACTGTCTCCGTTTATCTCGTCACAGTTTCTTCATTCAGTTTCTACAGTGACAGTTTATCCAGCAGTTTTGAAGAAATCCGTAAGATTTTCATTTATCATGTTCTAAATTATGATCTAGCAAATGAAACATCGCAGTGAAATGCAAAAATATGGGCCCTGTTCTTTTGACACAGTCAAGATCTGTATTTCATGTACCACATGAACAAGAGCTGTCAACAGAGAAAAAACATATTGATAGGCATGCTGAATATGAGTAGTCAAATTATTACAAATAAAATTTTGTTGGATGTGCTCAACTTTCTTCATATTTTTTACCTAAAATAGTAAGCAAAGTAAAATAGTTTGACTATGTTTATGTTGCACATTATCCAGATAGGCCTTACATGGGTAAGTTCACGGTACGCACATCTTGTGCTTGGACACATATAAAAAGTTAATTGAAAGTAGGCATTAAATGAAATGAAAGAAAGCACTCATGGAAAAATACAAACTGTCACCTTTCTGCTTCACTGCTTCACCTCAGGCAGCTTTGGTGGTCGCTTGCCGCTTGAGAACTTTGGCACATTGACTGTAGATCTGTTAACTCACCAGAAAACATCTCACTTGAGCTGACAGTCTAAATAGCAGCTCCAGTTGCTGGTGCACCCTGACTGCTGTAATTCACATTATGTACAAAACACATCCATGACTAATGAAATGATGAAATATACCTCCTTTGCAGCATGCGTCTTACTTTGTGTTCAGACTGTGTGCCCTGTAACTATCCAGGTGGTGCTGGACACACATCAAATGAACTTTTGCTTTGCACTTTGGATCGTGTGTTTATTAAAACAGGGTCCAATGTGTCATTTATGAATGTCATGAGAGGACATTATATTAACAGCAATCTGTGGTTTGTCAAATTAACCAGGATGCATACATGGAAGAGGAAGGACCCCGCGGTGACATGACCCTCCAATCACGTCTCAGTAACTCAAGTGAAAGCATTGACAGCATGAAGGCCTTGACAGCTGCTATTGAAGCGGCTAATGCACAGGTTAGTGTTTGTAGCTTTGGTTCACGCAGGTGCAGCACAGTTACATGAGTGTGGGTAATCTGCAGCCCCAACATACTGATTCTTACATTTTGACTTCTGTTTCATTGCTAACAACATGAACCTAAGATATTTCTGGGGTTTTTTTATTCTTTCTGGACACCATTTGTTAATATATATCCATTCCTGCAACACATTCCAAAAAACATTGACACTAAAGCATTTACCACATTGTAATGTTGTTGCCATTCCTTCTCACAACACTTAGACTCTGGGGTTAGTTATCCAGCTTGAGCCGGATTCAGCATGAATCCTGCCGGATGGAACTGGACAAACTAGTTTTTTTTTCTGAATGAATGGTGAAAATCAGATTTAAAGCTCATTGCTTTCTATTTGAAAGGTGGGTTGAGTCAGATTTGAGTGGGATCCACCAAGGTCTATACACAAATGTGGCTATAATCTGGCTAGCTCAGGGATCATGATGTCAAACTTCCTCACTACGTGTGTGCGCCTTAAGTGTTCTCTCTATTGTGGCGATGCTCAGTGCAGCCACAAATGGAAAGAACAGCAAATGGCCTTCCTTCTCTGCAACATCTTCTTGCCAAGAAAATCTGACGTGTACTCTGACATCCAGAACCACACCCATACTGTAACCATCCAGATACACACACACACCTGCACATGAACTCAGTTTGAGCCGGATTGAGTTTGGATGTGTGTGTCAGATGTGTCAGATGACTCAGATTTGAAAAAGAGGTCTGGATGCTCTCCAGCCAGAAAATAATCTTGATTGACTCTGGTTCAAGCCGTATTGCCAACCCCTGTCGGGGTCTTAAAAGTTGATTTGGCATTGAGGATATTATTGCTTTCTATTCTTCCTGCCAACACGTCTTACAGCATGCAACACTGCAGGGTCATATTGTTGCATTATCCATTTCAAACTTCTCCACATATTCTGTGTTGAGGACAGGTAATGACTGCAGGAAGCCCAGTCCTGGATCCGTACTCTCTGCTTCTGCAGTCATGCCTTTGTAATGTGTGCAGAATGTGGTTTTGCATTGCCTTGTTGAAAAATAAATGGACATCCCTGGAAAAGATGTCATCTTGAAAGCAGCATTAAATCTAACATCTCAGTGTACTTTTCTGCATTAGATTAGATAAACTTTATTAATCCCATGGTGGGGAAAATTCACCGTAACTGCAGCTCCCCAAGACAGAGGTAAAAAGGCCATTGAAAACAAGAGCAATCAAGATTGCTGATGTCCACCAAGGGCTGACAAGGATTCAAAATAAAAGATATGTGATTCACATCGTTACCCAGACTTTACCTGGATCAGCATTCCACAACACAATGATATTTAATTCACAAGCTGAAACAAAATCGTGTCTCATTGATCTTGGTTTTACATTGTGATGTTGTATCCGTGAAGTAATTTTGACAAAATCTATAAAAGTCTACAAAGTGAAATCCTGATTCAGAATCTGGATCCAGATCACCTCCAAAATTTAACGGAGTCTTCCAGTTCCTAACATCAATGTTTTTGTCAAACTCTGTTAAGTAGTTTTGATGTAATCCTCAAAATCTGACAAAGTGAAGTGTACAAATTGAAGTCCTGATCCAGAATCCGGATCCATATCACCTCCAAAATTCAGTGGAGTCTTCCATGGCCTATTATCTATCTATGGTGCAAATGTAGTGAGAATCTGTGAAGTAGTTTTTGGTTTTTTGTAGGTCACACCCTATATAAAGTTAAACTTGATCCAGAATCTGGATCTGGATCACCCCTAAAATTTAATGGAGTCTTCCATGGCTTAATATGTAATTTCGTCAAAATCCGTGCAGTAGTTTTGTCATAATCCTGCTAACAGTAATCCTTCAAAGCCTATATAAAGGGACACTTGATCCAGAATCCGGATCCAGATCACTTCAAAAATTTAATGGAGTCTTCCATGGCTAAATATGTAAATTCTTCAAAATCTGTATAGTAGTTTGACGTAATCCTGCTAACAAACAGACAGACATATGAATAAACACCAATGATTTTATTTTGTTCTTGCGGACGAAAAATAAAATATAGACAAAAGGTGACATTTCAACATGAAATTGTAACAGATTATTGCAGAAGTTCCAGTAGCAGTGTCAGTGCAGTGGGTATGTGTGGTTACAGTGCAGCATTATACAGTCTGATTGATGATGGAATGAAGAACCTGTGGAAACGCTCCTTCTTACACTTAGACTGTAGCAGTCTGTTGCTGAAGCCACTGCCTGGGTCCCACCAAATAATGAAGGATGAAGAAGGAGCCACGCATGGGTGTGTCACGATTATTCGAAAAATGACCCACGTTTTCATCTATCACGTATCCACTATGAGGGTGCCTCTATGTGCCTCTCTGTACCCCGCATGTGCCACGTAGCAGCCTCTAATGAGCCACGGCCGACCTGTCATTACAGCCTTGAATGGCTCGCATCAGCCACACTAAGCCACGTAGTGCCATGATAGCGCCATGTTGGCACACGTTTAGGCATGAGTTTGGTCCAAATCTCCAGCCCTCCCACACCTGGTCCCTTTAAAGTGTGGGTTTTCAATTCACAGATTCACAGCAGCATTTAAAGATGTCCCTTCTTTTTTTTTTAAACGCAGTCCAAAAATAGACACTCCAGCACAGTTCCGCGGTTGTGCGCTGTGCGCCAGGCTGCTGTCCACCTGTAATGCACCAGACCAGCTAGACCCGAACCACGGGTTCCTGGAGAGCCGCCTCTGTGCTCCTCGCTGGCTCCGCGGCTCGCTGGCTTTTCTTCTGCTGCTTTAAACACACAAAATTTTATGTTTGTCTGTTTATTTCTGCAAAATCGCTCTTTTGCGCGCGCACTGCTGTTGTCCTTTCATGGACAGTCTTCTCTGTGCTCTTCCTAGCTGGCTTCCTTTACATCTGTGGCTTGCTGCCTTTATTTTTTCCCTGGCTTTAAACACAGTCGTTTTTACAACGTGATTCCACTTTTAACATTGTGTTTGTCTGTTTATTTCTGCAAAAGCGCTCTTTTTCACGCGGTGCCGTTCTGCATACAGAATGAGGTGGCTGCTTTAATTATATACACCTGTGGATCATTTAAAAAAAAAAAAAAAAAAAAAATTATATATATATATGTATATATATATATATATATATATATATATATATACATATATATATATGTATATATATATGTACGAGGTCTGTCCATAAAGTATCGTACCTTTTTATTTTTTTTAAACTATATGGATTTGATTCATATGTTTTCACGTCAGACAAGCTTGAACCCTTGTGCGCATGCGTGAGTTTTTCCACGCCTGTCGGTGACGTCATTCGCCTGTGAGCACGCCTTGTGGAAGGATTGGTCCCACCCCGTCGTCGGATTTTCATTGTCTGGAAATGGCGGAATGATTTGGGTTTTTTTTCCATCAGAATTTTTTCAGAAGCTGTCGAAAAATTTATCTGGCTTTTGGTGAAAATTTTACAGGCTTCACAGAGAATAAGGTCTGTTAGTATAGCTTTATGGAGCCCTTTAAGAGACAACAAGAGATTTTGTCATGGAAAGCCGAGCGGAGCCTTCGCGCGTCACGACCGATTCGCTTTGGAAGTGAGACAAAGGAACACCTCCGTTTCGGCGTGTCAGAGGACAAGTTTGGACATGTCCGGCTCTCCACAATTTCACTGATACTTACTGGACTGGTAAGCATTGAAAGCCGAGATAGACATGTCCAAACTTGTCCTCTGACACGCCGAAATGGAGGTGTTCCTTTGTCTCGCTTCCAAAGCGAATCGGTCGTGACGCGCAAAGCCTCCGCGCAGCTTTCCATGACAAAATCTCTTGTTAAAAGTGAAATCTGCCGCAAAATGGCTGATGTCCAGCTCTTGTGATAACCAGAGAAAGAGCACACAACGGTCTCGTATCCACAGAGCCATCAGCTCAGAAATGGTCCGGTGGCTTGTGCCGTGTTGTCGCAGCGCTGAGCGCGGCGCGCTGAGCGCGGCGCGCTGAGCGCGGCGCGCTGAGCGCGGCGCGCTGAGCGTCCTTAAAGGGGTCCATAAAGCTGTACTAACAGACCTTATTCTCTGTGAAGCCCGTAAAATTTTCACAGAAACCCAGATATATTTTTCGAATAGTTTCCAGGTGCCAGTCTCTAACAGCTTCTGAAAAAATCCTGATGGAAAAAACCCCAAATCATTCCGCCATTTCCAGACAATGAAAATCTGATGACGGGGCGGGCCCACTCCTTCCACAAGGTGTGCTCACAGGCGAATGACGTCACCGACAGGCGTGGAAAAACTCACGCATGTGCACAAGGGTTCAAGCTTGTCTGACGTGAAAACATATGAATCAAATCCATATAGTTTAAAAAAAAATAAAAAGGTACGATACTTTATGGACAGACCTAGTATATATATATATATATATATATATATATATATATATATATATATATATATATATATATATATTTCTTACGCAGCTTACAAGTCACCATGATACAACTTTTAACTTTGTGTTATGTCTTCAGAATCGGTCTTTTGCGCGCTCTCTACCTGTGTTGCCGCACAGCTCCTGCTCTTAGCTGCTCCACTGGAGTTATCTTCCACGGCTTTAAACACACATCCACTTTCACACAGTCACCCAAATTTTAACTTTGTGTTCGTCCAATATTGACTGAAAAATCATTCTTTTGTGAGCTGGCGTTCTGCCTAAATGCTCGTTTGAAGCGTGATGATGAGTCACTGCTTCAGTGCGCACACACAGTGGAGCTCATGTGATCCATTAATTCCAGAAATGATTAGAGGTGTTTTCAGCATCCAAGGTTTGACAGAAAATGATTAATCTGCTACAAAATAATTATTTTATATAGAGTCCAGCGCACAGAGCAGGTGGAATTATGTGCGCAAGAGGAGAGCCGCTCCAAATAGCCTCTCAGGTCCTGCCTCAGTGTGCACACACAGCGGAGGTCATGTGATCCATTAACAAGATATTAAATCAACATACTTTTACATACAACAGACATCAACATACAGACATACCTTTACAGCTAGGAACTGTTTTATCAAGCTATAAAAAATGGTTACCTTAGGCTGTTCAAAATACATTCCACGTGGAGCAGAAAAGAGAGGGGAAAAAAAGCGTCCAAATGAAACAGTTCTCTGTGATTCCAAAAGTGATTAGAGGTGTTTTCAGCATCCAAGGTTTGACAGAAAATGATTAATCCGCTACAAAATAATTATTGTATATAGAGTCCAGCGCACAGAGAAAGTGGAATTGTGTGAGCAAGAGGAGAGCCGCTCCAAAAATAGCCTCCCAGGTCCTGCGAAGGTGCCAGGCGCACGGATAATGGACTTTTAGCAGACTCATAATCACCACGCAAATGCCTCTAAGCCGTCACAGTAACTCAAACACAAACTGCGCCACGCTGTTGTTGCTAATTTTTGAACTTCTTGAAATTAGCACCACGCTCAGAGAGGAGCCTCGTTAACTGAAGATAATGCCTCTAAGAGCCACTCAGAGCCATGAAACTCCCACGATAGTTGAAGAAACCCTCTGGTAGCAAAGAAAACATGCTGCGTGGCTCCTTCTTCATCCTTCATTATTCGGTGGGACCCAGGCACTCAATCTGATACATATCTGATGCACTGGGGGGGGGTTATTCATGATGGCAGACAGTTTGGCCACAGCCCTCCTCTCCCCCACCACCTCAATAGATTCCAAGGGACACCCTCTGACCAGGCTGGCTCTTTTTATCAGCCTGTTCAGTCGGTTCCTATCCCACTCAAAGCACCCTCCTCCCCAGAATACCACTGCTTAGAAGACCACAGATGCCAATACAGTGTTGTAGAAGGCCATCAGCAGTGGCTTGCACACACTAAAGGATGTGAGCCTCCTCAGCAAGTATAAACGACACTAACTCTTCTTGTAGGGAGAGTCAGTGCTATCTTTCCAGTCCAATTTGTTCTTTAGGTGAACACCCAGGTACTTGTATGTCCTCGATGTCAAGTCCCTGGATGTTCAGCTGTGGAGTGTTTGAAGGTTTCCTGTGGAAGTCGACCACCATCCCCAACAATAATGCTGCCATCACAGAAGTGTCAATATGACAGACTCTGGCTGTTGTATTTGTTGCTGATAATGGTCTGGATTAGTGGCGTAACAGATCACAGTTGATTTGTGATCTGTATGGACCACCCCCACAGTTCGGAACTTATGTGAACCACGGATTAATTGCAGACTTTACGTAACTGATTTTGTGTCATGATCACTTGTTTGTAAAATGACATCTGTCTTAACTTTGATGCAGTTATGGTAAAATAGTCTGAGTGAAAGAAATGCAACACCGATCTCACATAACCTGTTTAAAACAAAAAAAAAAATACCACCTTGAAGAGCGATTGTAGCTCCCATTGTAGCTGCGCGCTCACAGATCCTGTTAGAGCCCTGTGCTGCACTACAGACAACAGGCTTAGTGTACGTCTAGGTCCAACCACAGAAAAAAAAAATCTCTATTAATGTTAAAGTAGTTGGGAACATGTCCACCCTCTCTTCCCCTGTGCAGCCGTGAGCCCACTTTACTGAGCGTTGTGCTTGAAGTAAATTTATTCTTGTAACCTTCTCACCAGAGAATGTACAACACCTGGCAATAATTATGGAATCACCGGCCTCGGATTTTGTAGAAAAAAAGCAGATCACAGACATGACACAAAACTAAAGTCATTTCAAATGGCAACTTTCTGGCTTTAAGAAACACTATAAGAAATCAAGAAAAAAAATTGTGGCAGTCAGTAACGGTTACTTTTTTAGACCAAGCAGAGGAAAAAAAATATGGACTCACTCAATTCTGATGAATAAATTATTGAATCACCCTGTAAATTTTCATCCCCAAAACTAACACCTGCATCAAATCAGATCTGCTCGTTAGTCTGCATCTAAAAAGGAGTGATCACACCTTGGAGAGCTGTTGCACCAAGTGGACTGACATGAATCATGGCTCCAACACGAGAGATGTCAATTGAAACAAAGGCGAAGATTATCAAACTCTTAAAAGAGGGTAAATCATCACGCAATAATGCATAAGATGTTGGTTGTTCATAGTCAGCTGTGTCTAAACTCTGGACCAAATACAAACAACATGGGAAGGTTGTTAAAGGCAAACATACTGGTAGACCAAGGAAGACATCAAAGCGTCAAGACAGAAAACTTAAAGCAATATGTCTCAAAAATTGAAAATGCACAACAAAACAAATGAGGAACGAATGGGAGGAAACTGGAGTCAACGTCTGTGACCGAACTGTAAGAAACCGCCTAAAGGAAATAGGATTTACATACAGAAAAGCTAAATGAAAGCCATCATTAACACCTAAACAGAAAAAAAAACAAGGTTACAATGGGCTAAGGAAAAGCAATCGTGGACTGTGGATGACTGGATGAAAGTCATATTCAGTGATGAATCTCGAACCTGCATTGGGCAAGGTGATGATCCTGGAACTTTTGTTTGGTGCCGTTCCAAAGAGATTTATAAAGATGACTGCCTGAAGAGAACATGTAAATTTCCACAGTCATTGATGATATGGGGCTGCATGTCAGGTAAAGGCACTGGGGAGATGGCTGTCATTACATCATCAATAAATGCACAAGTTTACGTTGATATTTTGGACACTTTTCTTATCCCATCAATTGAAAGGATGTTTGGGGATGATGAAATCATTTTTCAAGATGATAATGCATCTTGCCATAGAGCAAAAACTGTGAAAACATTCCTTGCAAAAAGACACATAGGGTCAGTGTCATGGCCTGCAAATAGTCCAGATCTTAATCCAATTGAAAATCTTTGGTGGAAGTTGAAGAAAATGGTCCATGACAAGGCTCCAACCTGCAAAGCTGATCTGGCAACAGCAATCAGAGAAAGTTGGAGCCAGATTGATGAAGAGTACTGTTTGTCACTCATTAAGTCCATGCCTCAAAGACTGCAAGCTGTTATAAAAGCCAGAGGTGGTGCAACAAAATACTAGTGATGTGTTGGAGCGTTCTTTTGTTTTTCATGATTCCATAATTTTTTCCTCAGAATTGAGTGATTCCATATTTTTTTCCCTCTGCTTGGTCTAAAAAAGTAACTGTTACTGACTGCCACAATTTTTTTTCCTGATTTCTTATAATGTTTCTTAAAGCCAGAAAGTTGCCATTTGAAATGACTTTAGTTTTGTGTCATGTCTGTGATCTGATTTTTTTCTACAAAATTAAACAACTGAATGAACATCCTCCGAGGCCGGTGATTCCATAATTTTTGCCAGGGGTTGTAGATGTAGCCAGAAGTAAGTCCCATCAGCTTCTCCCTTGTTTCACTTGGGGTCACCACAGCAGATCCGAGGTGGATCTGTGCATTGATTTGGCACAAGTTCCTGATGTAACTTCACTTTCGTTGGAGAGGGGTGGTCTTGAGCCGGGAACCTTCTGCACTAGAATCAAGGGCACTTAACCACTTGGTTTTTTTTGTGTGTGTACTTTTCATGATTTTCATTTGGATTCTGGTGTATTGGCCAGTTATAGACCAATATCAAATTTGCCTTTCTGTTCAAAAATTCTTGAAAATTTTTGAACAGCAACTTGAGGGCTTCCTTGTGGATAATGATCTTATGGAACCACTGCAGTCCAAGTTCATAGCTTTTCATTCTATAGAGGGTGGTGAATGATCTTTTGCTGGCGATTAATTTGGACACCCCCATGATGCTGCTGATGGTTGATCTTAGTGCTGCATACAGTTGATCACCATTTCTTGCTGGATAGGCTGGAGAATTATTTTGCTATTGCTGGTCAGGTCCATTCATGGATATGTTATATTTATCAAATTATTATCAGTGTGTTTCCTATAACAACTCTATCTCTAAACTTGTATTCTGAAATCTGAAGATAAGCACCAGGTCTCAGGGCCTATGTAGGATTATGGCCTCAGCCTAAGGGAGTGGATTATCCACTAGCAAACTGTGAACCACTGAACGTCAGTGAGATTCTAATTTCAGGTCTCTGTGTATTTAATTGAGGGTTGGCAGATGATGTTCTAGAGTTTTTAATTCTGTTCTGCAGGTCCATGGTCCAGCCAGTCAGCATGTCAGTAACAGCACCATCACCCCATCAGTCCACAGCCGGGGTCCAGTACCAGACAGCCACAGGAAAGAAGCGCTCAGGAAAAGCAAGTGTCTCTCCATTGGCATTCAGGTATTTATGCACCAACAACGAGTAACAGAGGAGTCTCAGGCATTCCTCTGCTGCTTTTAACTTGATTGTCTTTTAAAACTTTAATTAAACACACTCGTCCAGTGGGAGTCACATTTGGAATGGGTGCTACAGTCAGTGCCATAATGTCCGCGCTCATGTTCTAGCGCCAGTGTTGCTGCTGTATCTAATCAATAAGTTGTCTGTCTAATATGAAACATCAACCAGAACTGCTACGATTAAGACCTGAGCTCAGTTTTTAAAAAAGCATCATCAGAATTTAAGAGTTTGGCAATAAAATGATTGTTAGATTATCATGTAACTTTTGACTTCCTGAAGAAGTGCATCTTCTAGATCTCCTGAAGTTCTAGTTTTTAGTCCAGCTTTTTTTGTGATCATTGATAATGTCATGTGGTGTTTGGTGTAAATTTCAACAATGTAGTAAGAATAACAGTTGGTACTGCTGATTCTCTTGACTAGCAGGGTTTCCAGTGGAAATTTTACTGTTGAAATAGGAAGTAGAAGAACTGGGGAAAGGTCTGTCCAGAGGTAGTGGATGTTATGAGAACATAAAGGAGAACTCCAATTGAGCACACAGAACACAGGCAATGGAGGTAAATTAGCTTTATTAACCCTCTGGGGTCCGAGGGCATTTTTTGGATAGTTCACTCGCCTGGCATAAATGTTTTATTATTGCTGTTAACAGCTCTCCCTGGATCCCACAATCAAGTTTTATGTCTCTTTTTTTTCAGGACAACCTGTCCTTTCAGAATATATATGTTTTTGTTGTGTTTTATAAGTGTAATAAAGGTTAACAATCAAAAATAGGCAAGGAAAAAATAAAGCGAAAAATAATGTTCCACACACATTTATTTGAAACACACAGCAAACTATAATAACTGTTTTGACGTCTTGTGTGAAAAGCTGTACAACAAAAAGGTTCAAACAATAAACACAAATGCACATTTTGAACAATATATACAAAATGGTCTATGCATTTTGATATGGTAAACAGTGCTTTACGCACAGAAAGCAACAGAGTTATCCAGTAACATTCACATGCAAACTCGTGGAGCAATCCTGATAGTTACACACTCTTTGTTTGAGCATGTGAGATTGTCATCAGAGGCTCTCCGTCTGCTCCTGCTTTCACTGATCACTGTGCGTAATGGTGCAGGGCGCACTGAGTATGTACTAATAGTATGTACTCATTGGAGCACCCAGGGGGCTATTCAAAAGGGCCAACTAGTAACATATCACTCCTGAAAACGATCTTTGGCTTTTCACATGAGGTAAATCTGCCCTACGATTGGATTTTGGAAAACCATGTGATGGTGAACCAATTCCGATTGGACACTCACGTTGCGCACGTCATCACACAGCTTCTATGAGGAGTACAAAGATGGCCGATGGCTGGCTCAAAGGTCCGCGGAGTTAACTTTTCAGCAAAAAAAAAAGTAAGTTTCTATCTTATATCATTCAAAAGTTATTTATAATTTAGTAAAGCTTGGTCTTAGCCATCATATACGACAGCGTCGGCCCCAGAGGGTTAACAAATTTGGAATGACTGGAAATGATTTTACAGTAGTTGCGGAAAGGTGAGAGCTGAGGTCTGAATTGAGGACAGCAGGTGAATGGAAAACCTGCGCACAGGAATTGGTTACCACAGACTAGATATTCACAGGCCCACACAGTAAACCGGGTGGCAGTCCCAGCAAAGTTACTCCTCTTCACCCGTGTGCAGGCTGGGAAGTAGTTTCACAACCAACAATAATCCTTTTTACTGCAATTGGATTTACAGATAATTTAGAGTGACCCACTTAGTTTGACAGGCAGCGTGCAGCGGTCAGTGTCATACCAGAGGTCAGTACCAGGGAATCCAAACAGAGTCAGACTTCACCAAAAAGGACTGAGCAGATCACAAGGTCACAACACATTTCTGCCAGCATTATTTGATTCTAACTGGGGGTTTAACAGCAGATTGAAATTTCCTGCACAGATCCCTGAGTTTCTGTGGGAATCAAATTAAATACCTTTTTGAAAAAATGTACATTACTCCCAGGGGGCATAAACATGTAATAATGTGACATCTTTTTGGCCAGTTGTACCAATGTTAATCTGCCTTCCTTATCATTTGTGTTGGATAGAAATTTGAATTTTATTTTGTTTGAGATTAGGATAGCCACTCCTCATTTTTTTTTTTTTTTTTTTGCCAGCAACCATAGTCAATTGTCTTCCAGGGGCCAGAGCAGGCGACATTGAAGGAAATTTGAAACTGCTGGCTAAGGCTAAGCGTAAATTCTGTAAGATTGTAATTCACGTAGGCAGTAATGACTCCCGGTTACGCCAATCGGAGGTCACTAAAATGAACATTGAATCGGTGTGTAACTTTGCAAAAACAATGTCGGACTCTGTAGTTTTCTCTGGGCCCCTCCCCAATGGGACCGGGAGTGACATGTTTAGCCGCATGTTCTCCTTGAATTGCTGGCTGTCTGAGTGGTGTCCAAAAAATGAGGTGGGCTTCATAGATAATTGGCAAAGCTTCTGGGGAAAACCTGGTCTTGTTAGGAGAGACGGCATCCATCCCACTTTGTATGGAGCAGCTCTCATTTCTAGAAATCTGGCCAATTTTATTAAACCCTCCAAACCGTGACTACCCAGGGTTGGGACCAGGAAGCAGAGTTGTAGTCTTACACACCTCTCTGCAGCTTCTCTCCCCTGCCATCCCCCCAATACCCCATCCCCGTAGAGACGGTGCCTGCTCCCAGACCACTAACAACCAGTAAAAATCTATTTAAGCATAAAAATTCAAAAAGAAAAAATAATATAGCACCTTCAACTGCACCACAGACTAAAACAGTTAAATGTGGTTTATTAAACATTAGGTCTCTCTCGTCTAAGTCCCTGTTAGTAAATGATATAATAATTGATCAACATATTGATTTATTCTGCCTTACAGAAACCTGGTTACAGCAGGATGAATATGTTAGTTTAAATGAGTCAACACCCCCGAGCCACACTATTATCTTTGGCTGCTTTCAGTAATGCCGGTATTTGGTTAGACTCTTTCTCTCCGATTGTTCTGTCTGAGTTATTTTCATTAGTCACTTCCTCCAAACCATCAACATGTCTATTAGACCCCATTCCTACCAGGCTGCTCAAGGAAGCCCTACCATTAATTAATGCTTCGATCTTAAATATGATCAATCTAGCTTTATTAGTTGGCTATGTACCACAGGCTTTTAAGGTGGCAGTAATTAAACCATTACTTAAAAAGCCATCACTTGACCCAGCTATCTTAGCTAATTATAGGACAATCTCCAACCTTCCTTTTCTCTCAAAAATTCTTGAAAGGGTAGTTGTAAAACAGCTAACTGATCATTTGCAGAGGAATGGTCTATTTGAAGAGTTTCAGTCAGGTTTCAGAATTCATCATAGTACAGAAACAGCATTAGTGAAGGTTACAAATGATCTTCTTATGGCCTCAGACAGTGGACTTATCTCTGTGCTTGTCCTGTTAGACCTCAGTGCTGCTTTTGATACTGTTGACCATAAAATTTTGTTACAGAGATTAGAGCATGCCATAGGTATTAAAGGCACTGCGGTGGTTTGAATCATATTTATCTAATAGATTACAATTTGTTCATGTAAATGGGGAGTCTTCTTCACAGACTAAGGTTAATTATGGAGTTCCACAAGGTTCTGTGCTCGGACCAATTTTATTCACTTTATACATGCTTCCCTTAGGCAGTATTATTAGAAAGCATTGCTTAAATTTTCATTGTTACGCAGATGATATCCAGCTTTATCTATCCATGAAGCCAGAGGACACGCACCAATTAGTTAAACTTCAGGAATGTCTTACAGACATAAAGACATGGATGACCTCTAATTTCCTGCTTTTAAATTCAGATAAAACTGAAGTTATTGTACTTGGCCTCACAAATCTTAGAAACATGGTGTCTAACCAGATCCTTACTCTGGATGGCATTACCCTGACCTCTAGTAATACTGTGAGAAATCTTGGAGTCATTTTTGATCAGGATATGTCCTTCGGTGCGCATATAAAGCAAATATGTAGGACTGCTTTTTTACATTTGTGCAATATCTCTAAAATTAGAAAGGTCTTGTCTCAGAGTGATGCTGAAAAACTAATTCATGCATTTATTTCCTGTAGGCTGGACTATTGTAATTCATTATTATCAGGTTGTTATTATTTCCTTCCCACTGTCGCCAAGTGCTTGCTCACAGGGGGTCGTTTTGACCGTTGGGGTTTTTACGTAATTATTGTATGGCCTTGCCTTACAATATAAAACGCCTTGGGGCAACTGTTTGTTGTGATTTGGTGCTATATAAATAAAATTGATTGAAATTGATTGATTGAGGTTGTCCTAAAAGTTCTCTGAAAAGCCTTCATTTAATTCAAAATGCTGCAGCAAGAGTACTGATGGGGACTAGAAGGAGAGAGCATATTTCACCCATATTGGCCTCTCTTCATTGGCTTCCTGTTAATTCTAGAATAGAATTTAAAATTCTTCTTCTTAATTATAAGGTTTTGAATAATCAGGTCCCATCTTATCTTAGGGACCTCTTAGTACCATATCACCCCAATAGAGCGCTTCGCCTTCAGACTGCAGGCTTACTTGTAGTTCCTAGGGTTTTTAAGAGTAGAATGGGAGGCAGAGCCTTCAGCTTTCAGGCTCCTCTCCTGTGGAACCAGCTCCCATTTCAGATCAGGGAGACAGACACCCTCTCTACTTTTAAGATTAGCCTTAAACTTTCCTTTTTGCTAAAGCTTATAGTTAGGGCTGGATCAGGTGACCCTGAACCATCCCTTAGTTATGCTGCTATAGACTTAGACTGCTGGGGGGTTCCCATGATGCACTGAGTGTTTCTTTCTCTTTTTGCTCTGTATGCACCACTCTGCATTTAATCATTAGTGATTGATCTCTGCTCTCTTCCACAGCATGTCTTTTTCCTGATTCTCTCCCCTCAGCCCCAACCAGTCCCAGCAGAAGACTGCCCCTCACTGAGCCTGGTTCTGCTGGAGGTTTCTTCCTGTTAAAAGGGAGTTTTTCCTTCCCACTGTCACCACAGGGAGTTTTTCCTTCCCACTGTCACCTTGCTCATAGGGGGTCGTTTTGACCGTTGGGGTTTTTCTGTAATTATTGTATGGCTTTTGCCTTACAATATAAAGCGCCTTGGGGCAACTGTTTGTTGTGATTTGGCGCTATATAAATAAAATTGATTTGATTTGATTTTCCTTTTTTGTTTTAACAATCAGCTTGATCCTTTTAATAAGATTATTCAGCCCATTAAGTTAGTGGCAGCATATTATATAATTTATGAAACGTCAGATTGATGTGTGAAATTAAACATACAAATCATCCCAGACCTCAAAACAACATCAACACCTGAATTCACTGAACAATAAACACACATAACATTAACATGGCCTTCCACTGATAAGGATATAATATTGTCCTTTGATATCAAGAGGACTGGCCATACGGTGGGGACCCTCATTAAGACAAGTGAAATATTAAAAGAAAACAAATCTCTAGTCACTAGTAAAAGTAGCTTGGTGGGCCTCTTGTCATGTCGGACTCTGTAGTTTTCTCTGGGCCCCTCCCCAGTCGGACCGGGAGTGACATGTTTAGCCGCATGTTCTCCTTGAATTGCTGGCTGTCTGAGTGGTGTCCAAAAAATGAGGTGGGCTTCATAGATAATTGGCAAAGCTTCTGGGGAAAACCTGGTCTTGTTAGGAGAGACAGCATCCATCCCACTTTGGATGGAGCAGCTCTCATTTCTAGAAATCTGGCCAATTTTCTTAAATCCTCCAAACTGTGACTATCCAGGGTTGGGACCAGGAAGCAGAGTTATAGTCTTACACACCTCTCTGCAGCGTCTCTCCCCCTGCCATCCCCTCATTACCCCATCCCCGTAGAGACGGTGCCTGCTCCCAGACCACCAATAACCAGCAAAAATCTATTTAAGCATAAAAATTCAAAAAGAAAAAATAATATAGCACCTTCAACTGCACCACAGACTAAAACAGTTAAATGTGGTCTATTAAACATTAGGTCTCTCTCTTCTAAGTCCCTGTTAGTAAATGATATAATAATTGATCAACATATTGATTTATTCTGCCTTACAGAAACCTGGTTACAGCAGGATGAATATGTTAGTTTAAATGAGTCAACACCCCCGAGTCACACTAACTGCCAGAACGATGTAGCATGGGCCGAGGCGGAGGATTAGCAGCAATCTTCCATTCCAGCTTATTAATTAATCAAAAACCCAGACAGAGCTTTAATTCATTTGAAAGCTTGACTCTTAGTCTTGTCCATCCAAATTGGAAGTCCCAAAAACCAGTTTTATTTGTTGTTATCTATCGTCCTCCTGGTCGTTACTGTGAGTTTCTCTGTGAATTTTCAGAACTTTTGTCTGACTTAGTGCTTAGCTCAGATAAGATAATTATAGTGGGCGATTTTAACATCCACACAGATGCTGAGAATGACGGCCTCAACACTGCATTTAATCTATTATTAGACTCAATTGGCTTTGCTCAAAATGTAAATAAGTCCACCCACCACTTTAATCATATCTTAGATCTTGTTCTGACTTATGGTATGGAAACTGAAGACTTAACAGTATTCCCTGAAAACTCCCTTCTGTCTGATCATTTCTTAATAACATTTACATTTACTCTGATGGACTACCCAGCAGTGGGAAATAAGTTTCATTACACTAGAAGTCTTTCAGAAAGTGCTGTAACTAGGTTTAAGGATATGATTCCTTCTTTATGTTCTCTAATGCTATATACCAACACAGTGCAGAGTAGCTACCTAAACTCTGTAAGTGAGATAGAGTATCTCGTCAATAGTTTTACATCCTCATTGAAGACAACTTTGGATGCTGTAGCTCCTCTGAAAAAGAGAGCTTTAAATCAGAAGTGCCTGACTCTGTGGTATAACTCACAAACTCGCAGCTTAAAGCAGATAACCCGTAAGTTGGAGAGGAAATGGCGTCTCACTAATTTAGAAGATCTTCACTTAGCCTGGAAAAAGAGTCTGTTGCTCTATAAAAAAGCCCTCCGTAAAGCTAGGACATCTTACTACTCATCACTAATTGAAGAATATAAGAACAACCCCAGGTTTCTTTTCAGCACTGTAGCCAGGCTGACAAAGAGTCAGAGCTCTATTGAGCCGAGTATTCCTTTAACTTTAACTAGTAATGACTTCATGACTTTCTTTGCTAATAAAATTTTAACTATTAGAGAAAAAATTACTCATAACCATCCCAAAGACGTATCGTTATCTTTGGCTGCTTTCAGTGATGCCGGTATTTGGTTAGAAGCCCTACCATTATTTAATGCTTCGATCTTAAATATGATCAATCTATCTTTATTAGTTGGCTATGTACCACAGGCTTTTAAGGTGGCAGTAATTAAAGCCATCACTTGACCCAGCTATCTTAGCTAATTATAGGCCAATCTCCAACCTTCCTTTTCTCTCAAAAATTCTTGAAAGGGTAGTTGTAAAACAGCTAACTGATCATCCTGATTATTTCCTCTAGGCTGGACTATTGTAATTCATTATTATCAGGTTGTCCTAAAAGTTCCCTGAAAAGCCTTCAGTTAATTCAAAATGCTGCAGCTAGAGTACTAACGGGGACTAGAAGGAGAGAGCATATCTCACCCATATTGGCCTCTCTTCATTGGCTTCCTGTTAATTCTAGAATAGAATTTAAAATTCTTCTTCTTACTTATAAGGTTTTGAATAATCAGGTCCCATCTTATCTTAGGGACCTCATAGTACCATATCACCCCAATAGAGCGCTTCGCTCTCAGACTGCAGGCTTACTTGTAGTTCCTAGGGTTTGTAAGAGTAGAATGGGAGGCAGAGCCTTCAGCTTTCAGGCTCCTCTCCTGTGGAACCAGCTCCCAATTCAGATCAGGGAGACAGACACCCTCTCTACTTTTAAGATTAGGCTTAAAACTTTCCTTTTTGCTAAAGCTTATAGTTAGGGCTGGATCAGGTGACCCTGAACCATCCCTTAGTTATGCTGCTATAGACTTAGACTGCTGGGGGGTTCCCATGATGCACTGAGTGTTTCTTTCTCTTTTTGCTCTGTATGCACCACTCTGCATTTAATCATTAGTGATTGATCTCTGCTCCCCTCCACAGCATGTCTTTTTCCTGGTTCTCTCCCTCAGCCCCAACCAGTCCCAGCAGAAGACTGCCCCTCCCTGAGCCTGGTTCTGCTGGAGGTTTCTTCCTGTTAAAAGGGAGTTTTTCCTTCCCACTGTCGCCAAGTGCTTGCTCACAGGGGGTCGTTTTGACCATTGGGGTTTTTACGTCATTATTGTATGGCCTTGCCTTACAATATAAAGTGCCTTGGGGCAACTGTTTGTTGTGATTTGGCGCTATATAAATAAAATTGATTGATTGATTGATGTCCACAGGCACCAGCCTGTGATACAATATGAATTCGAAAGGATACGAAAGTCCCTGTTCACAAAGATGGGTAAACCAGATACGAAAGTTAACATGAAACGTTCTCACTGTGGTTCAGCCATGATCTCCTCACTCGCTGACTGACGTGTTTTCCTGCTCTCTCCGGTACTCTTTGTTTCTCCCAGACATGCTGTTGACTGAGATGTGTCATTTGCATCTCTCACAGCAATAGCTGCTTCAGTGTCTCCTACGTTGTGTTGTTGGTTGGAGTCCCAGTGGTGTTTTTTTCCACAGCTTTTCCCTGCTTTTGCAGAACCTCAGCGGCCTGGGTCGCGACGTTATAAACGATACTGCCTGATGTATAAAAGACTCGCATCTTGCTTAGTGGGGTCTGAAAGCGGATCTCACAATCTTTCAGAGTTTTAGAAAACACTCAAGACAATTTCTCATCTGCCATCATCTATAGGAGGCCTGCAGCCTGGGTTTGGACCCAGGTACTGTTCTAATATGGACGCAGACCAATCATCAGATTTGGTGGATCATTTCTACTTTAATCTTTAATCTTTGCAACTTTCCCTGCATTTACAGCCGTCTCATTTTAACTGCACAGTTTTCTCTTTGTCTTTACGGTTGTCAATGTACGCACACAGGAAACGCCCACGCCAATCATGTGCACTGTACCTCATCCCAGGTGATGCTACTTAACCAATCAAATCATTTGTTTAGAGCAACATTGTGAGTGGAATGAGTAGCACACACATGCAGCTACCCCCGAGGACACAGACACAGAAGTCCAAAGAGGACACAGAGACAGACATCCAAAGAGGACACAGACGCTAAAATGAGAAAAATAGACGGCCTGAAATACGTTTCACCACAGTATTAAAAATACATTTTGGATTACACTTCCTCATAATGATGGTGAAATAATAAGCTGTCTTTGTATCTGAAAAGGTTGTTTAAAATAATCCAAACAGTCACTCCACACAGGATACGCTACGTCTCCCACAGAACGACCCTCCCTGACTTGGCACCTTGTGGTGGGTGGGTTTTGGGCTCCAGTGATCCTGGGAGCTGTTCCCCTCCTGGTATGGCCTCCTTTGGCAAATTGGTCCCAGGTGAGGGGACACATAAAGGGTGATTCAAAAAAGACCCTTCATGAGCACCTGGTGGCGTGCCGAAAGTGAAGGGTTGGATGCACAGTGTGCCAGACAATGAATGGGGGCTTAGTCCCACTCAAACTGACATTCTTATAGTGTAAAGTCTCAAATAATGGCTTGAAGTATTTTATCAACGGGGATTCATCTCTTTATAAATGTGATGCAGCTTTTTGTAATTTTCCATTTTTGGTCGTACTTTGGTCGATGTCCGTAATCTTCTCTGGTTCAATTTGCTGTTGATGGACTTCAGAAATGGATCAGTTCATATTCAATGATCAGAAGTCACCAGAGCTGATATTTTTCACTTGCCTTTGTCTTTTGGCACGTGCACATTTAATCCTTTTGAACTGTTTTCTAATTTATGGATTCTAAATTATGTTGGTGTTTTTGTGGGCCTCCTGCAGGTGGATGGACCAGAGGAGATTCATGACCCAGATGATCCCTCTAAGTTCACATCTGTTGGGGTGCAAGTTGAGGACAACAGAGGGTGAGTTTTCTTTTTTGAAGGATTTTACTCTTCCCTCACTCAAATTGTATTTTCTGTTATAAATATTCAACAACAAATGCGTCACTTCCAAAAGAAATGTCACAACCGTAAGCCTGAAGCAACCAAGCACTTAAATGACTGTTGGGTTTTTTAAACAGATGTAAATTAATTATTTAGAGTTAATCAGAAATTAACCAAGAAGCATGTTGCTATCTCATCTTGAAACAATGTGTGGACATAACCTGATAGATTCAGGAGCACAGTGCACAAACGGGTTGAAGTCCAAACTTCAAAGGGCTCAGATGAAGCTCCAACCGGAAGAAGAAAAAGCTGCAGTTCCGAGACTGGCCACTTGAGGGTGGCTCCAAAAGCAATCAGGTTGCTCTTTTAAATTCTTATTAAAATGTCCAACTTTAGAACAGAAACAAACATGTTTACAGCCTGATACAAAAAAAGGTTTTGCTCTATATAGATAGTTTCCCCCTCTATAACAACTGTACAGGGGGTGAATTTTTTGCTAACTTTTTAGGTTAAGATGATTTAAGCCATAAAGTTATGTATAACTGGGGAATGGTCACTTTGACTGACAGCTACTGAGCCGAACACTTCCGACTCTCACAGGAGCTTTAGTTCAGTGTCCGCTGGCATGTTGTGCTAATGTGACGTATGGCAGCCATTGTTGCTAACTCCTCAGTAAGAAAAGTAGCTATTGGCTGTCCAAAAAGTCGCCAGAAGTCGCTAAGTGATGTCATTGACTACTTTACATATTATTTGCATATTATGATGTCATAACAGATGTAAGGAAAAAACATTGTGGGGAATAGAAATCGATGTGTGGGAGAGATCATTGAATACATTATCAGCCTTTTAATATTGTTTGGTAAACTCCATATTCATGAATGCAGAGTATTGAAAAGGAATTTACATGGACTTCTCACTGAATTTTAACAATATATAAGCAGTATGTCATAAAACTGCCGTCTTCTATAATGTCTTCTAATTAATGTTAAAGAATCCCTTTACTTTTGTTATTGTGCAATTTATTATATATATATATATATATATATATATATATATATATATATATATATATATATATATATATATATATATATATATAATTATAATAGTATGAATGTTATTGTGGCCTTGCCCTTTGTTCGTTTGCTGTAATCTATTTGTTGAAATAAGGTTTTGAAAAATAACAAGTTAGAGACAAAAAAAACGAGTAAAAAACACCTTCATAGTAGAACTACAAATAAACTTGGTTGTTGGTTTATTGTTTATTTTGCCATTAAAATTGGCTATCACTTCTCAAAATAACATTACTTATCAAGGCCAGGGATCCTCAAAGTCTGGAGACTAATGAGTCACAGCGCAGCAAACGAGGCAAAGGCTGAGCAAGTCCGAGTGAACAGCCGCGGAGGCATCGCGCTCAGTGTTTTGGGCTCTGTGGTTTTGCAGGCAGCAGTAGCAGCGGACTGAGCGGACAGCGAGACCCGCTGCCGCTCTGTGACAACAGAGAATAGATCAATACGTGTTTTGAGTCACCAAACACCAGAAAAGTCTCCAGTGACGCCAGGAAAAGTAGCAAGTTGGCAACACTGACGGCAGCAGGAGGCGCTGTGCAATAGTAGTCAATAGGCCTCACTTCCCAGAAAGCTAAAAAGATACGCTGGTCACTCAGGCTAGAGCCCAGGTTTTTAGTCGGCTGGTCAGAGAGTCCGTGTACTGAGGGAAGTGAAGGGAAGGAGTCACAACAGAAATAACACAGACAAAGCGGTAAACAAAGCAGAATGTTTGATCCCATTACACCAATTTTGGCTTCTCTTCACTGGCAACGAGTCTCTGTAAGGTCTGATTTTTAAAGTTTTGTTGACTAACTTGTAAAATCATTAATTGATTAGTATCTCCCGACCTAGCCAAACTAATTAAACCCTCTGTACCAGGCAGTGCTCTGCGTTCTCAAGATGTAGGACTACTTTGTGTCCCAAAGGTTGCAAAAAAGTCAGCAGGCCACAGAGCCTTCTCTTATTGTGTGCCTGTCCTGTGGAATGATCTCCCTGCAGCAATAAATCATTCTGGCTCTATAGGGTCATTCCAGTCCAGAATAAAGACTCATCTATTCTTCCTGTCTTATGGTTAGCATAGTGGTGTAGTATGGAATTATGTTTCCTCTCCTTTTTACCCGAGGCCATCAAAATATGGCCATTGGGTATTGCAAAGGCTTTGCGTCCATTGTCCGTCTGTGCTTAACACAAGTCCAGGGAACAGGGAACATTTTTGGGACACATATCTTGGACAAAGATGGCTAACCTTGACCTATTTTAAGAGGTTAAAAAGTCACATTCTGTTTCCTATTTTTATCCATGAATCATGCAAATCAATTTTTTGGGGGGGTGGGGGGTTGACAGCCAATCAGAGTAGCGCGCCACCATGACATCACTGGCTGGTCTCTCTGGCACTCCAAAACTGCTTAGTTTCTGACTAAATATAATGTAAAGGTTGTGTAAAATCGAGCAAGAAATGAACACTTCTAGAACAGAAAATGCTGTTTTTGTAACCTGATAACACCACTACAGTGATTTACAAGACATGTCACAGATGTTAGCCTGGTGACGTCACTGGTTGGTCTAGCTAGCTGCTAACTCTGCTTTGTTTCTGTGTAAATATAACCTCTGACATATATTATGTAAAAGCTAGTGACAAATAAACACTTCTAAAACTGAAAACTGTAGTGGACATTCAGCACGTATTGTATATAATTCACCATCCCAAAGTGTCGCCGCTGACCCCACAGGGTTAGAGTGTGTCCTCTGTCTGTTCTCTGTTCTGTGCATATAAAGCTGTTTCTGTCTCGCCAATGTGTATTTGTGTTCCGGTCACACGCTGCCTTGTGTGAAGCACATAAAAAGGTCTATGTATTCCAGTTGTGCATACGACAAACTCTCTCTGACAAGTTGTCTTGGATATGATGTTTCCTGTAATTGGCAATGTTAATCCCTGCTATACATATAAAGCTGTCTCAGCCCCCTGTGGTGCTGTTCCTGTCAGAACTCCTTTGAGGTTAAATGAGCATGGCTGAGCTACTATAAAAGGTCTGTGAATTGTGCGACAAAGAAAAATTAGAGAAATAAAGAGAAATAAAGTGATATGTTATTGCCTTGTCAAAATGGGGAAATTATGGCTCATTCATCAGAATTTTTACACTGGTGACCTCGACGTCTGTGTTTTCAACGTTTTTGAAGGACGCAATCATGACGACGAATGCGGTAAGGCTGTTCCATTTCCTGGTGGCCAATGCCTCACCATCGGCCTTCCTCCTCACCAAACAATGGGACTCTGACTCATCAGCGCCTGGATAGTGGTGGTGATGCCGTGGGTCCCCTTGTCATTCAACACTTCCGCACGCTGCTGGAGGGCCAGTGGTACAGCTTTAATTGATCACAAACCACTGACTTTTGCCACAGCTAAAGTGTCTGAAATCTGGTCCACCCGACAACAGTGACAGCTCTCTGGTATCTCAGAGTTCACCATAGACATACAGCATATTGCAGGCAAGACAAACTTCACTATGGACTGCCCTGCTCGAGCTTTTGCAGCTGCGGTCCACCTTGGGCTGGACTACACCCTCATGGTAGCTGATCAGACCACCGACCCAGAGGTTCAGCCGCTCAGGTCTGCAGCCACTGGGGTATACCAAGGTGCTCTGCAACATCTCCACAGGACAGCCGCAATCCTCCATCCCCACCGCATGGAAGCAACCGGCTCAAAAAGGACGTAATAGACTGGGCGGACTCGTGTAGTATGTGTCAGTGCTCCAAGATCCACTGCCACTCCAAAGCTCCCCTGGCTCACTTCCCTGCCTGAGTGGAGATTCAATTACATTGGTGTGGGCCTTGCGGGCCCCCTGCCCTCCTCCCTGGCCTTCACACACCTTATTGCAATGGTGGATTGGAGTGGCCGGTGGCTGTTCTGTTGAGAGCCGCAACAATAGCTAAAATGGCCTGGACATTCATCGGCATGGCTGCTGTGGCACTGATCCCTGCCCACACTGCCATGCCTGCCCCAGCCCACACCTTTCACACACCTGTGCCGCACCCTGGAGGCAACCCTCAAGTTCATAGTGTTTATAACATAGGTAGCTGATATTTTTCAAGGGTGGTAATAAATTAAGCAAAGTTTGTATAATGAGTTGGAATGATGTGTGAGTCCAGAATGTTTTTAGAACCTTTGACCTCAACAATTTTTAGAAGAAGAACTCAACCCTTTTATTTCCTGCAAATTACGTAATGTTAATTTCATGTTAATTTACTGTCTTTATGTATTTATAAATTGTTTAGGCTCTTGTTATCATATACACACACTATTATTACACCCCCAATTCCAGTGAAGTTGGGATGTTGTGTAAAATGTAAGTAAAAATAGAATACAATGATTAGCAAATCCTCTTCAACCTATATTCAATTAAATACACCACAAAGACAAGATATTTAATGTTCAAACTGATAAACTATTATTTTGTGCAAATATTTGCTCATTTTGAAATGGATGCCTGCAACACGTTTTAAAAAACCTGGCACAGTGGTATGTTTACCACTGTGTTACATCACCTTTCCTTCTAACAACACTCAATAAGCATTTGGGAACTGAGGACACTAATTGTTGAAGCTTACAACACCTGGCAAAAATTATGGAATCACCGGCCTCAGAGGATGTTCATTCAGTTGTTTAATTTTGTAGAAAAAAAGCAAATCACAGACATGACACAAAACTAAAGTCATTTCAAATGGCAACTTTCTGGCTTTAAGAAACACTATATGAAATCAAGAAAAAAAGATTGTGGCAGTCAGTAACGGTTACTTTTTTAGACCAAGCAGAGGAAAAAATATGGAATCACTCAATTCTGAGGAAAAAATTATGGAATCACCCTGTAAATTTTCATCCCCCAAATTAACACCTGCATCAAATCAGATCTGCTCATTGACATTGACCCTATGCCATGACATTGACCCTATGTGTCTTTTTGCAAGGAATGTTTTTGCAGTTTTTGCTCTATGGCAAGATGCTTTATCATCTTGAAAAATGATTTCATCATCCCCAAACATCCTTTCAATTGTCCAAAATATCAACATAAACTTGTGCATTTATTGATGATGTAATGACAGCCATCTCCCCAGTGCCTTTACCTGACATGCAGCCCCATATCATCAATGACTGTGGAAATTTACATGTTCTCTTCAGGCAGTCATCTTTATAAATCTCATTGGAAAGGCACCAAACAAAAGTTCCAGCATCATCACCTTGCCCAATGCAGATTCGAGATTCATCACTGAATATGACTTTCATCCAGTCATCCACAGTCCACAATTGCTTTTCCTTAGCCCATTGTAACCTTGATGATGCCTTTCGTTTAGCTTTTCTGTATGTAAATCCCATTTCCTTTAGGTGGTTTCTTACAGTTCGGTCACAGACGTTGACTCCAGTTTCCTCCCATTCATTCCTCATTTGTTTTGTTGTGCATTTTTTGATTTTTGAGACATATTGCTTTAAGTTTTCTGTCTTGACGCTTTGATGTCTTCCTTGGTCTACCAGTATGTTTGCCTTTAACAACCTTCCCATGTTGTTTGTATTTGGTCCAGACTTTAGACACAGCTGACTGTGAACAACCAACATCTTTTGCAACATTGCGTGATGATTTACCCTATTTTAAGAGTTTGATAATCCTCTCCTTTGTTTCAATTGACATCTCTCGTGTTGGAGCCATGATTCATGTCAGTCCACTTGGTGCAACAGCTCTCAAATGTGTGATCACTCCTTTTTAGATGCAGACTAACAAGCAGATCTGATTTGATGCAGGTGTTAGTTTTGGGGATGAAAATTTACAGGGTGATTCCATAATTTTTTCCTCAGAATTGAGTGATTCCATATTTTTTTCCTCTGCTTGGTCTAAAAAAGTAACCGTTACTGACTGCCACAATCTTTTTTTTCTTGATTTCTTATAGTGTTTCTTAAAGCCAGAAAGTTGCCATTTGAAATGACTTTAGTTTTGTGTCATGTCTGTGATCTGCTTTTTTTCTACAAAATTAAACAACTGAATGAACATCCTCCGAGGCCGGTGATTCCATAATTTTTGCCAGGGGTTGTAGTAGGTGGAATTCTTTCCCATTCCTCCTTGATGTACGACTTCAGTTGTTCAACATTCTGGGGTCTCCGTTGTCGTATTTTGCACTTCATAATGCACCACACATTTTCAGTGGGTGACAGGTCTGGACTGCAGGCAGGCCAGTCTAGTACCCACACTCTTTTACTACGTAGCTGTACTACCATGCTGTTGTAACACTTGCAGAATGTGGCTTGGCATTGTCTTGCTGAAATAAGCAGGGACGTCCCTGAAAAAGACGTTGCTTGGATGGGAGCATGTGTTGCTCCAAAACCTGGATGTACCTTTCAGCATTGATCGTGCCATCACAGATGTGTAAGTTGCCCATGCTATGGACACTGTTGTGAAAGTGTAGGGACACGGACCCACAACAGGGGGCGTAAATGAACGGACAATGGAATAAGCCAAAATACAACAATTTAATGTTGTGAATGTGCACAACAGAACAACAGACAACACAATTTAGAACAGCAGTCAATAATTCAAGGTGACGTGTGGGCAGGCTTGAGGATAGAAGACGCCTGTCCAGAGAAGAGCCAGATCCCACACGCTTTCCACTGCCAGCGGATCTGGAGCACCCCGGAGCCACCAAGCGCTGAGTCCCCAGGTGGCCACTGTCTCAGGCTGTCAGATCTGGTACTGCTGGCAGGAAGAACAGACAGGTGATAGTGGGTGCGTGAACACCCAGCAAACAGTCAGAAGAGGGTGCGAAACACCTCCACCTCTTAATCACAATATTCCAGAATTAAGTGCAGATCCTGTTGGTATACTTAGTAGTCCCCAACCGAGGAGCGGAGTACGCCAACTCCCCAACACACAACTACTCCTTACGTACAAACAGGTTCGTCTGCAAAAGTAATATTACACACAGAAGCAAAGACGTTACTACTGTTGTGTTTACTCAGGCTGAGCGGTTTACCTGACAGGTAGATGATTTCTCGGCAGCGAGGTGAAGATGCTGCCCGGCTTTTATGGTGAAGTGGTTTGAGGTGAAGATGAGTGACAGCTGGTGCTGTTGATGAGTGACAGCTGTCACTCCCGGTTGCTCCGGCGCCCTCTCGTGCCTGAAGCCCGCACTTCAGGCAGGGCACCCTCTGGTGGTGGGCCAGCAGTACCTCCTCTTCAGCGGCCCACACAACAGACACTAACACACCCCCATGCCATCATAAATGCTGGCTTTTGAACTTTGCGCTGATAACAATTTGGATGGTCTTTTTCCTCTTTTGTCCGGAGGACACGACGTCCATGATTTCCAAAAACAATTTGAAATGTGGACTCATCAGACCACAGCACACTTTTCCACTTTGTGTCTCTCCATTTCAAATGAGCTTGGGCGATGGTTTTCGGCCTTCTCCAGATTCTCTGAATCTTCTGATTATGTATTATAGACTGTAGATGATGGAATCTCTAAATTCCTTGCAATTGAACATTGAGAAACATTGTTCTTAAACTGTTGTACTAATTTTTCACGCAGTTGTTCACAAAGTGGTGATCCTCGCCCCATCTTTGCTTGTGAACGGTTGAGCCTTTTGGGGATGCTCCTTTTATACCCAATCATGACACTCACCTGTTTCCAATTAACCTGCTCAACTATGGAATGTTCCAAACAGGTGTTCTTTGAGCATTCATCAACTTTCCCAGTCTTTTGTTGCCCCGTCCCAGCTTTTTTGAAATGTATTGCAGGCATCCATTTCAAAATGTGCAAATATTTGCACAAAAACAAAAAAGTCTATCAGTTTGAACATTAAATATCTTGTCTTTGTGGTGTATTCAATTGAACATATTTTGAAGAGGATTTGCAAATCATTGTATTCTGTTTTTATTTACATTTCACACAACGTCCAAACTTCATTGGCATTGGGGTTGTATTCAGCATCCAGCGCACAAAGCACGTGGGTTTGTCACTACAATGTGTGCGAGAGGGCTGAGCCAAAATAGCCTGTCCAAACTAGCCTGTCCTGTCCTCATAGACACCAGGTACTCAGATAATGGGCTTTTAACAGCCTCGTCCTCACTACAAACATGCCTCTAAAATCCTTGTTTGTCTTCGTAGTACCTTGTACACAAACTGCCCCACGCTGTTGTTGCTGAATTTTGAACTTCTTGAAATTTGCGCCATGCTCAGAGATGAGCCTTGTTAGCTGAATATTCTGCCTCTTAGAGCTTCTAAGAGCCACTATTCTCACATGTTTGTTGAATAACTGAACTGGTACCAAAAAAAACATGCTACATGGCTCATTATTCATTGTTCATTATTCGGTGGGACCAGGGCTTAACTCACAGGCCTTATTTGTTTCTTTTGGATGAAATAAGGTTAGATACTTTTTGAGTATGCCTTGTATTTAGCAGCACCCTGATTATCTCTTAGCAGTAGATTTGAATGGAATATCACAAATGTTCACTTTTGCAAATGCTACTACAAGACCCATTCCTGACTATAATGAACCTAGGCTCAGGTCCATATCACTTAAGTTAACACCAGTGCAATACTTATCCTGCTAGTTAAGCAAAAGAAGTCAGTCATTAGTCTTCATTTGCTTTTTTAAATTGGGTTTGTAATTTGTTGGGTTGATAGACTTACTTTATTTGGATTCTGCTGGTTTGATGGACTTACTTTATTTGGACTATGGGGGTTGGTAGACGTACTTTATTTTGACCATGACTGTTTGATGTTCTCACTTTATTTGAGCTGTGGTGGTTTGATGGACTTACTTTATTTGTTGTGTGGGCCGCTGAAGAGGAGGTACTGCTGGCCCACCACCACCAGAGGGCGCCCTGCCTGGAGTGCGGGCTCCAGGCACCGGAGGGCGCTGCCGCCTCACAGAAGCAGCCAGGGTGACAGCTGTCACCCATCACCTGAGACAGCTGATTCCAATCAACAGGGAGGTATATCAGCAGGACGGCATCTCCACCTCATTGCCGAGATATCGCCATATCAAAGAGGTAACAATCTCCGCCCAAACGTGCTATTAATTACAGTTGTAATTCTTGTTGATTGTTTGTAGGATAGCTGACCACTGGACAACTCTTGGATAAGTACTCACCTTCCTACATTCCTTTATTGTTGTTGACGAGAGGTGGAGGTGGAATCTCCACCCTCCGTGTTGCTGGGTGCAGCCGCACCCACACCTGACTGTTTCTGTTCCTTGCCAGCAGTACCGGATCCGACGAGCGGAGGCAGTGGCCACCTGGGAGTTCGGGACTTGGCGGCTCCAGTATTCCCGGGGTTCGGTGGCAGAGGAAATCGGGTTGGTTCCGGTTCGACTTGGACAGACGTCTCCTATCGTCGAGCCTGCCCTCACGACACCGTTGTAATTGGACTCAATTTCAATATTGTAATCGGCTGTGTTTGTTGTGCCTGTTTCACAACAGTAAAAACAGTGTTATTTGACTCCTCCATTGTCCGTTCATTTGCGCCCCCTGTTGTGGGTCCGTGTTCCAACACTTTCACAACATTATTTGGGCTATGGTGTTTGGATAGATTTACTTTACTTGGACCATGGTGGGTTATTGGACTTACTTTATTTGGATTGTGGTGGGTTGGTCAGCTTACTTCATTTGGACCTAGTGCTGGGATGAAAAAATCGATTTGCGGATTTTAAATAGATTCTCATTTTAATTCCTACAGATTGATTCATACATCCAAAGATCGATATATATATATATATATATATATATATAGAGAGAGAGAGAGAGAGAGAGAGAGAGAGAGAGAGAGAGAGAGAGAGAGAGAGAGAGAGAGATGTGTGTGTGTGTGTGTGTGTGTGTGTGTGTGTGTGTGTGTGTGTGTGTGTGTGTGTGTGTGTGTGTGTGTGTGTATGTATGTATGTGCACTTCTCGCCAGCATTATAACAGCGTGCCATTAAGCTGTTGGCCATTAAGCTGTTTCCAATGGGAAAATGATCATTTCTTTACACTGATTGTGGATGCGCTGGTTCTGCTTTAGAAGCAGCACATCCACAATTTATTCATCAACATCTTTCAAAGCCATTTAAAGGTGTCAATCATGACTACCTCTTGTCTGTTGTTGAGGGCAAAGAGAAGAGAATTGCCTGCCATTTAATTCACACAGCACATAAAGGTTCTTTGGTGTGGACTGTGGGAGAACTATAGCTACATTCTCCTGCTGCAGGAGAACTTTCCCCCTGGTGCAGGATAACTTTGCTGCAGGAGAAATGTTCTCCTGCAGCTCCTCCTGCTGTAGAACTCAGGAGAACTTTCCGCCATCACTTGCTGCGCGGCTAAGTGTAAAGTTCTCAGGGGATCGTTCTCTTGCAGCATGCCGCACAGTGAGTGCTGCAGGCACGAATTTTGTACGGGAGCCCGGGGCTATTGTCCCCTGGAAATTTTTTTAAATTATACCTCTCTGAAACACTATTGCCTGCGGAAGGAAGGAAGCGGAACGTGGACTTTGCTGACTTGGTCTTCGGAGTGAGATTGCATCAGAATTTTGGCTCTCTGTTGGGACTGTTTACACAGAGACTGCTACCTGCTGCTTTGGACTTGAACTAACAGTCTTTTTCAAGACTTTTTTACTTTTTTACCTTTTTACTTTTTTTTTTACTTTTTTACTGTGCTCCAACGCCTAAGGAAGACCTCTAACGGTCGAAACATCGCGACGGAGCACTTTTATCAGCTAACTTTCATCAGCGTTGGCAAGCTAACTAGCTTGCTAACGCTTTCGTTTTTATTTATTTTTTTATTTTTTTATTTTTTTTTTTAGCACTGTTGTCGTGCGTTATCTGTGCTGCTCCACAGCGTGTTTAGTCGATTTTTATTTTATTTTAGCACCGTTGTCATGCGTTCGCTGTTGTCGTGCGTTGCCTGTGCTGCTTCATGGCCTGTTTGGTGCCTTGATTGGGGCACTCCTTCTGCTGAATCACCTCTAAATTATTTACACATTATTCACTTTGTGTGTTTTTAGGAATCCGCTAGGTTGCGTAGCTACTAGCTCTTAGCCGATTTAGCATGGCGGCTTCTCCTGTCTCTCCCGTACTTTTCTGCTCTGGGTGTGAAATGTTTAGTTATTCCTCGGCCTCCTTTAGCAGTAACGGTACTTGTAATAAGTGCAGCTTATTCGTAGCTTTGGAGGCCAGGCTGGGCGAATTGGAGACTCGGCTCCGCACCGTGGAAAATTCTACAGCTAGCCAGGCCCCTGTAGTCGGTGCGGACCAAGGTAGCTTAGCCGCCGTTAGTTCCCCCCTGGCAGATCCCGGGCAGTCGGGAAAGCAGGCTGACTGGGTGACTGTGAGGAGGAAGCGTAGCCCTAAACAGAAGCCCCGTGTACACCGTCAACCCGTTCACATCTCTAACCGTTTTTCCCCACTCGACGATACACTCGCCGAGGATCAAACTCTGGTTATTGGCGACTCTGTTTTGAGAAATGTGAAGTTAGCGACACCAGCAACCATTGTCAGTTGTCTTCCGGGGGCCAGAGCAGGCGACATCGAAGGACATTTGAAATTGCTGGCTAAGACTAAGCGTAAATTTGGTAAGATTGTAATTCACATCGGCAGTAATGACACTCGGTTACGCCAATCGGAGGTCACTAAAATTAACATTAAATCGGTGTGTAACTTTGCAAAAACAATGTCGGACTCTGTTGTTTTCTCTGGGCCCCTCCCCAATCAGACCGGGAGTGACATGTTTAGCCGCATGTTCTCCTTGAATTGCTGGCTGTCTGAGTGGTGTCCAAAAAATGAGGTGGGCTTCATTGATAATTGGCAAAGCTTCTGGGGAAAACCTGGTCTTGTTAGGAGAGACGGCATCCATCCCACTTTAGATGGAGCAGCTCTCATTTCTAGAAATCTGGCCAATTTTCTTGGATCCTCCAAACTGTGACTGTCCAGCGTTGGGACCAGGAGGCAGAGCTGTGGTCTTATACACCTCTCTGCAGCTTCTCTCCCCCATCCCATCCCCTCATTACCCCATCCCCGTAGAGACGGTGCCTGCTCCCAGACCACCAATAACCAGCAAAAATCTATTTAAGCATAAAAATTCAAAAATAAAAAATAATATAGCACCTTCAATTGCACCACAGACTAAAACAGTTAAATGTGGTCTATTAAACATTAGGTCTCTCTCTTCTAAGTCCCTGTTGGTAAATGATATAATAATTGATCAACGTATTGATTTATTCTGCCTAACAGAAACCTGGTTACAGCAGGATGGATATGTTAGTTTAAATGAGTCAACACCCCCGAGTCACACTAACTGTCAGAATGCTCGTAGCACGGGCCGTGGCGGAGGATTAGCAGCAATCTTCCATTCCAGCTTATTAATTAATCAAAAACCTAGACAGAGCTTTAATTCATTTGAAAGCTTGTCTCTTAGTCTTGTCCATCCAAATTGGAAGTCCCAAAAACCAGTTTTATTTGTTATTATCTATCGTCCACCTGGTCGTTACTGTGAGTTTCTCTGTGAATTTTCAGACCTTTTGTCTGACTTAGTGCTTAGCTCAGATAAGATAATTATAGTGGGCGATTTTAACATCCACACAGATGCTGAGAATGACAGCCTCAACACTGCATTTAATCTATTATTAGACTCTATCGGCTTTGCTCAAAAAGTAAATGAGTCCACCCACCACTTTAATCATATCTTAGATCTTGTTCTGACTTATGGTATGGAAATAGAAGACTTAACAGTATTCCCTGAAAACTCCCTTCTGTCTGATCATTTTTTAATAACATTTACATTTACCCTGATGGACTACCCTACAGTGGGGAATAAGTTTCATTACACTAGAAGTCTTTCAGAAAGCGCTGTAACTAGGTTTAAGGATATGATTCCTTCTTTATGTTCTCTAATGTCATATACCAACACAGAGCAGAGTAGCTACCTAAACTCTGTAAGGGAGTTAGAGTATCTCGTCAATAGTTTTACATCCTCTTTGAAGACAACTTTGGATGCTGTAGCTCCTCTGAAAAAGAGAGCTTTAAATCAGAAGTGTCTGACTCCGTGGTATAACTCACAGACTCGTAGCTTAAAGCAGATAACCCGTAAGTTCGAGAGGAAATGGCGTCTCACTAATTTAGAAGATCTTCACTTAGCCTGGAAAAAGAGTTTGTTGCTCTATAAAAAAGCCCTCCGTAAAGCTAGGACATCTTTCTACTCATCACTAATTGAAGAAAATAAGAATAACCTCAGGTTTCTTTTCAGCACTGTAGCCAGGCTGACAAAGAGTCAGAGCTCTATTGAGCTGAGTATTCCATTAACTTTAACTAGTAATGACTTCATGACTTTCTTTGCTAACAAAATTTTGACTATTAGAGAAAAAATTACTCATAACCATCCCAAAGATGTATCGTTATCTTTGGCTGCTTTCAGTGATGCCGGTATTTGGTTAGACTCTTTCTCTCCGATTGTTCTGTCTGAGTTATTTTCATTAGTTACTTCATCCAAACCATCAACATGTTTATTAGACCCCATTCCTGCCAGGCTGCTCAAGGAAGTCCTACCATTATTTAATGCTTCAATCTTAAATATGATCAATCTATCTTTGTTAGTTGGTTATGTACCACAGGCCTTTAAGGTGGCAGTAATTAAACCATTACTTAAAAAGCCATCACTTGACCCAGCTATCTTAGCTAATTATAGGCCAATCTCCAACCTTCCTTTTCTCTCAAAGATTCTTGAGAGGGTAGTTGTAAAACAGCTAACTGATCACCTGCAGAGGAATGGTCTATTTGAAGAGTTTCAGTCAGGTTTTAGAATTCATCATAGTACAGAAACAGCATTAGTGAAGGTTACAAATGATCTTCTTATGGCTTCGGACAGTGGACTTATCTCTGTGCTTGTTCTGTTGGACCTCAGTGCTGCTTTTGATACTGTTGACCATAAAATGTTATTACAGAGATTAGAGCATGTCATAGGTATTAAAGGCACTGCGCTGCGGTGGTTTGAATCATATTTGTCTAATAGATTACAGTTTGTTCATGTAAATGGGGAATCTTCTTCACAGACTAAAGTTAATTATGGAGTTCCACAAGGTTCTGTGCTAGGACCAATTTTATTCACTTTATACATGCTTCCCTTAGGCAGTATTATTAGACGGTATTGCTTAAATTTTCATTGTTACGCAGATGATACCCAGCTTTATCTATCCATGAAGCCAGAGGATACACACCAATTAGCTAAACTGCAGGATTGTCTTACAGACATAAAGACATGGATGACCTCTAATTTCCTGCTTTTAAACTCAGATAAAACTGAAGTTATTGTACTTGGCCCCACAAATCTTAGAAGCATGGTGTCTAACCAGATCGTTACTCTGGATGGCATTTCCCTGATCTCTAGTAATACTGTGAGAAATCTTGGAGTCATTTTTGATCAGGATATGTCATTCAAAGCGCATATTAAACAAATATGTAGGACTGCCTTTTTGCATTTACGCAATATCTCTAAAATCAGAAAGGTCTTGTCTCAGAGTGATGCTGAAAAACTAATTCATGCATTTATTTCCTCTAGGCTGGACTATTGTAATTCATTATTATCAGGTTGTCCTAAAAGTTCCCTAAAAAGCCTTCAGTTGGTTCAGAATGCTGCAGCTAGAGTACTGACGGGGACTAGCAGGAGAGAGCATATCTCACCCGTGTTGGCCTCTCTTCATTGGCTTCCTGTTAATTCTAGAATAGAATTTAAAATTCTTCTTCTTACTTATAAGGTTTTGAATAATCAGGTCCCATCTTATCTTAGGGACCTCGTAGTACCATATTACCCCATTAGAGCGCTTCGCTCTCAGACTGCGGGCTTACTTGTAGTTCCTAGGGTTTGTAAGAGTAGAATGGGAGGCAGAGCCTTCAGCTTTCAGGCTCCTCTCCTGTGGAACCAGCTCCCAATTCAGATCAGGGAGACAGATACCCTCTCTACTTTTAAGATTAGGCTTAAAACTTTCCTTTTCGCTAAGGCTTATACTTAGGGCTGGATCGGGTGACCCTGGACCATCCCTTGGTTATGCTGCTTTAGACGTAGATTGTGGGGGGGTTCCCATGATGCACTGTTTCTTTCTCTTTTTGCTCCGTATGCATCACTCTGCATTTAATCATTAGTGATCGATCTCTGCCCCCCTTCACGGCATGTCTTTTTCCTGTTTTTTTCCCTCAGCCCCAACCAGTCTCAGCAGAAGACTGCCCCTCCCTGAGCCTGGTTCTGCTGGAGGTTTCTTCCTGTTAAAAGGGAGTTTTTCCTTCCCACTGTGGCCAAGTGCTTGCTCATAGGGGGTCGTTTTGACCGTTGGGGTTTTTCATAATTATTGTATGGCCTTGCCTTACAATATGGAGCGCCTTGGGGCAACTGTTTGTTGTGATTTGGCGCTATATAAGAAAAAAGTTGATTGATTTTGAGGGCCAAATTTTGTGAAGTAGTATTAATATCTTGAATAACTGGACAATCAGCTAACAGCTCAAAAAATGGTTTTAATAACACTAAGTGCTTGCTCACAGGGGGTCGTTTTGACCATTGGGGTTTTACATAATTATTGTATGGCCTTGCCTTACAATATAAAGCGCCTTGGGGCAACTGTTTGTTGTGATTTGGCGCTATATAAAAAAAAATTTGAAAAATTGAATTTAACCCAAATCCATATAGGTTCGATTGGAATCAAATCAAATTAAATTGAATGAATTGATTATGAATCTTAAGAATTGGAATCAAATCAATTTTAGAGTCCTATTTGGACCATGGTCATTTGATGGACTTACTTAATTTGGACCATGGTGGGTTAGTGGAGATCCAGGAATTTCAGAAGTGTGGACACTGGATGAAGAGAGTTTTAAATGTTTGTTTCTTTCTGTTGGGCAGGTATCGTCGCTTCCAGCGCTCAAACAGTGTGACAGCAGCTGTACAGGTAAGCTCTCCACAGGTTACCTACTCCACTGGGATACCTCCTCAGTGGATCGTTATTATCATACATAACAATAACAGTGACACCTAAAAAACTTGCACAAATTTGATCCAAACAATTCAAAAACACTGTGTGCCACTGCGAGTCATTGCGTCAGTGCAGTGCATCACAGCACAGCTCATCTGAACAATTATGACGAGATGTTAAATCTATAATAAACATAATTTTACAGATATTCATAAGAAGGAATGAAAATGCAACTGTTTTACCAACAATATAAATTAACAATATAAATATTATAAATAATTACCTTTGTGATGATTCCAAATGCGTTCTCCGCTTCATGAAGCACACAAGAACAGCTGCAGCTGTAGAAAATTCCTCTGTGATTCCAGAGTGATTAGAAGTGGTTTCATCAGCCAAATTCTGAGAGCAAATACTTCATCCACTACAAAATAATTATTTTATATAATGCAGCTTCCAGCAGAACACAGCGGGTCACATTGGCAGGATGAATTGCACGGAAGCGCAGGGGTTTAATGTGTGCAAGTGTCGGTGTGCCTTAACCTGTATGTATTTGGAAGTTGGAGGGAGCCAGAGCATGATACAAAATAATGAATAATATATATATATATATATATATATATATATATATATATCATCTTTCAAGCAATTCAAACAAACTTTTTCACAACATCACAGCATAAAGTATTAAAAGTGACCAATAAAAACAGCAGATCACAAGTTAAATGCATTGTCAGTACAATGCCGGTCACCAGGGCCGCTGCTAAGGTTTTGGAGGCCCTAAGCATAACTGGTCAGGGAGGCCCCCCCACCCCCATACAAGAACCCCCCCCCCCACACACACACAAAAGTTCTACTCAAACCGTTAGTATTTATTAAAGCGTTTAAGTTTAGCGTTTAAAGCTACATCAAATCAGCAAAGCCAACGCAACCTAGCTTAAAGTAGACATGCATTGAGATAAATGTTCTCAGATTTCAGAAAGAAATAGCTTATATGTATTTATAAGACCCTTGTGAATGCAGTAAAGTAAATCTGTAAACCCAAATTTGTAATTCAGCGGAGAAATCTTCATTTAAAAATGACAAATTTGCAGCTAAAATTTAGCCCTCTGTGAAAACAGTTTGTATCATTTCCATGACGTCAGGGACAAGAGGACGCGCTCCCGCCTTCAGTCCGATCCCGCATTGAAATTGATTTTATCTGTTAGTAATGTTACTGTTATACACATCCTGGTTGCAACATTCAAAAGTAAGCTGCATTGAATGTGAGATACAGCTCTGCATGCCCGGTCTGCATGCTCAGATCAACAGCGAGTGACATCGACAGCGAGTGACATCGACAGCGGGCGCCGTTCTTCCCTGACGCCTCGCTCTCACTGCCCCTGATGCGCTTACCGAGTGCATACGCTCGTTAAATGCTGCCGTGGGCCACTCACACCCCCGTGTCTGCTGTGCAGCTGCAGACATATCCCTGTCTACTGAATGGAGGTGCAGCCAACTTGGCACAAGTCCAGAGACTACGCTCACCGTTTTAATGCGGAGCGGCAAGTGACACCTGTTGCTCGCAAGGACAGACTTCTTGTGGCAAAATCCGCAGCGCCGCACGTCTCGGTAGTCGGAGCCGCAGAGCTCTGTGGCCGCTGAGAGAGGTTTATATCTTTTTAATGACTTGGATTCTTTGCGGGTCTCGCCTCCGTAGCCCGTGACGGTACACCGGAGGCGAAAGACAGTAGATTTTCAATGCGACACCACGCAATCAAACGGGCATATGAAAAAGTCCCCAAAAATAATTTTCAAGCACAAATAAAAGAAATGTGTACTCACCAAGCGTACCGCAAGACAATATGAAGTTTTAAAAAAAGTAGATCCTTCCGTATAACACAAGAAAAAGGTGCAGATGCAAACTGACGTATATCCACAAATTACAGTTGGTGCACGCAATGCATGCTGGGATAGCGTCTTCTCCCTGTCGTCTCGGCAGCATCCAGGATGAGATGACAGTTTTGCGGAGGGCTAAATGTTAGCTGTAAATTTCTCATTTTTAAATGAAGATTTCTCCGTTGAATGACAGATCTGGGCTTGCAGATTTACTTTACTACATTCAGAAGGATCTTATGTGTACATATAAATAATTTTTTGGTCCAAAGACCTGACTGCATTTATTTCAATGCAGGTCTACTTTAAGCAGCACCATTGAACATTAAGTAATCAAAACAATTTAAACCTTTAACACGTACTTACCAGCAAGGGATGCACGGGCATCATCTTTTTGTTTCTTTTTCCTCCGTTTTTCAGCTCCAGAGTCCCGCTGTCGTTTCATTGTTTAATTGTGGCATAGTGGCAACTTGTCGTCTCGTGTCAGAATCGAATGTGGGCTAGCAGTGCTGCTTCAGTTAGGCGCAGGGTTGCCAGATTGGGTGTTTTCCCATCGAATTGGTTTGTTTAGGGTATAAATATGGCACTGGATGAGTTTTTTGTATAGAATTGCCACACACATTTTAAAAATCAGTTCAAATTGCGCAGGATTTTGTGCCTCCATGCATTTTTGAGCATTTATTGGACTGGAAATCATCACATCTGGCAACCCTGGTTAGGCGACACAGCGAACAGAGAAAGACGCAAACAGGGCTGTACCAGGGAATCGGGGCGGGGGTGGATGGGGGCTTTATATTAGGCAAAAAACTGTTAATTTGCCCCAATTAAGTAATGGGGTAGGGGCCTACACAATGTTTAAAGAAAAAAACGATGGGCCTATTCATAAATAATTCATATTGATTTTGAAATGTAATAATCAGTGTTGCCACAGTTACTTTGATAAAGTAATCCAATTACTGATTACTCCTTGAAAAAGTAACTTAGTTACTTTACTGATTACTCAGTTGTAAAAATAACTAAGTTAGATTACTAGTTACTTTTTTAGTTACTTTCCCCAGCTGCCGACAACAACCCTCTGCCACCTCAACATGACAATGATACATGTTTTGCCAAAACTCACTTTATAGTCACCCTTTCTTGACTTCAATGAAAATAAATACTTGTTTTATAAAAAGTAAAATAATCTTTCTTGACCTCATATTTAACTGTTGACAGCACTGTAACAGTAAAACTTGCAATTTCTAACCTACATTGTTTATAAATGTAACTATTAAATTCTGACATTTTTCTAACATTTAAATTCTCTATAAACATTTTACTTGTCAAAATTATTATTATTTTAAGTAGTATTAGTAGTTGTAGTAAAAAAAAAACAGCTTCAAAACTGGACCTTTAATCTAGGGGTGTTGTGAGGGGGGCACATCCCCGCCCCACGCCCCCATTCCATCTGGATTCGCCCCTGCTTTGGTGTTTGAGCACAAAGAATGGATAACATTTATTTATGCAGAAAACATGACCAGATTTACAGGTAAGAAAGTTTTATTGTGTTTTCACATCATGTGGTCCTCAGAAAGCGAGTTTAGGTGCATTTGAGTGGAAAATAGTGTTAGTTGTTGACGCGTCGCGGAGGATCAGCTGTTTTTAACGAGACGGTATGGAGCGGCTCAGCTCAGAATTCTAAATAAAGGAGAAAAAAAAAACGAAAAATGTCTTTGTAAAGCTCAGTGCAGGTGTGCTGATCACCGTGCTTTAAGAGATGAGGACGAGTCGTAGCTGATGAAAAGCTCACAGCTCACTTAAAGTGGGCAGCTCAGTCGAACCCCGACCTCCTGCCCACGGACCAAGTTTAATGCAGCTGTTGACCCACAATGCAAAAATAATAGTAACGCACAGTGACTTGGAGAAGTAATTTTAATCTGATTACTCATTTGGAAAGATTAACGCGTTAGATTACTTGTTACAAAAAAAAGTGGTCAGATTAACACATTTTTCAGTCAATTGGAGGCCCTGCAAACTAGTGCAACATGGTTGGTGCCCCACGCAGGCTGCGTAGTCTGCTTATGCCGAACGGCGGTGCTGCCGGTCACAATGACAGAACCACTGAAAAAATATTACCATCAGGGCACCGGAGCTTTGTTCAGGTGTTAGATCTTGTAGCCATTTGCCTCTAACAGTGTGTGGGAGGGTGATTTACAAATGTGTGTGTGTGTGTGTGTGTGTGTGTGTGTGTGGTGGGGGGGTTTGAACGATGCTATGATTAATGTTGCTAGGCAACAGAACAGGAGCTTTGTGTGTGTGTGTGTGTGTGTGTGTGTGTGTGTGTGTGTGTGTGTGTGTGTGTGTGTGTGTGTGTGTGTGTGTGTGTGTGCGGGGTTTCCATAGTTACTATAGCCAACAGGTCACAAGCCACAGCACAACCAAGCAAACGTGCAACGTCACAAACGGAGTCATGTTAGTCAGTCTCACTAAGTCTAGTCTAGTCTCACTAAGAATAAGAAAGAACTGTATTAATCCCAAAGGAAAGTGTTTTGCCAGAGTGCTGAAACAGTAAACATGGCTTTTTTGTTTGTTTGTTTGTTTTTTAGAGTGAGAACAGTGAGTGCACTTGCACAAGATGTTTGACAGTATTGCACATAGCTCTGAGTAACTGAAAACTCTGATCATTATGTATTCATCCTACAGAAGGGGGATGAATTATATAGTTTGATTGCCACAGGTAGGAAGGACCTCCTGTGGCGTTCTGTGGAGCACCTCAATGGCCTCAGTCTTTGGCTGAAGGTACTCTCAGTGTGGCATGCAGGGGGTGGGAGGTGTTGTCACGAAGGGTGAGCAGATTTCTCAACATCCTCATCTGACACCTCCATCACTGACTCCAGCTCCACCTGCAGGACTGAGCCAGCCCTCCTGATGAGCTTGTTGAGTTTTGTTCATGTCAGCTGCCTTCAGCCTGCTGCCTCAGCACACTACAGCATAGAAGATGACACTGGAGACCACAGAGTGATAAAACTTCGACAACATATTTCTGAAGACATTGAAAGATCTGAGCTTCTTGATGAAGTACAGTCCGCTCTGACCTTTCTTATACACAGCATCTGTGTTTACAGTCCAGTTCAGTTTGTCTATGTGGACACCCAGGTACTTGTAGTAGTCCACAATGTTCACCTCAGTTCCATTAATGGTAACTGGGTTCAGACGGGTCTTTCATCTTCTAAAGTCCACCACCAGCTCCTTCATCTTAGATATGTTGAGCTGCAGGTGGTTGAGTCCATAACACTCTACAAACCTGTCCACCACACTCCTGTAGTCAGCCTCCTGGTCACTACCGATGCAGCCTATGATGGCAGAGTCATCCAAAAACTTCTGCAGTGTGAACAGAATGTGAACAGAGTGTGAACAGAATGGGAGACAGAGAGCGCCCCCTGTGGTGCCCCCGTGCTGCTCCTGATGGTGTCAGTTGTAATGTCTTGAAGCTTCACACACTGTGGGTGGCCTGTGTGGTAGTTGGTAATCCAGGCCACCAGTGGAGCCTCCACCTTCATGTCCTGTAGCTCATCGCTGAGTCAGTCAGGCCACACCTTGTTGAACGCATTGGAGAAGTCGAAGAACATGACTCTCACAGTGCTGCCTGCCTCCTCCAGGTGAGAGTAAGCTCTGTGCAGCATGAAGATGATGGCATTCTCCACACCCCCTGTTGGACTGGTATGCAAACTGCGGGGGTCCAGTGATGGTTCCAGGACTGTGCAGAGGTGCCTCAGGATGAGCCTCTCAAGTGACTTCATAACATGTGATGTTAGGGCCACAAGTCTGTAGTCATTAAGTGTGCTGGGATTCTTCTTCTTGGGCACAGGGACCAGACATGAGGTTTTCCACTGCTCAGGAGCAACCATCTGGCTCAGGCTCAAGTTGAAGATGTTCTTGAAAATCCCACACAGCTGGAAAGCACATCTCTTCAGCACTGTGAGGCTGAGGCCACCAGGACCCTCAGCCTTTCCTGAACACAGATGACTAAATTCTCTTCTCACCTCCTCTGCAGTGATGGTGATGGGAGGCGTTGGGGAGAATGAGGGAGTGGTGAAGGAGGGAGAGGAGTGGAGACACATTGGTGGGAGGAAGGGGGTGGTAATAATTGTGGTGTGCAGTGAGTCCAGGGAGCACTGAGCAGGAGCTGGGGGAAGGCAGAGATAGTGTCAAACCTGTTGAAGAACAGGTTTAACTTGTTGGCCTCATGAAGGTCTCCTTCCATCATCATTCCATCGTAACTGCAAACAATCTACTAAATATGATCTCGGGCCAAAAATTCCAAAATACCACTAAAGTCTCTCTAACAGTATACAATGAATTGCAACATTGAAATATAGAGAGTATCTGTAGCCAGTCAATGATCATTCACCACAACAGAAGAGAACGGTCTGTGTTGTGGTAGTGCAATCAAGTTAGAATAGAACCCCAAAAATGCAGGTAAGTCAGAACACAAGAGTGGAGTCAAAAAACAAGTTATTTTTCCAAAAGGTGAGTGTAACACAAGGCACAGGGAGGTGACAAGTTCCAACAAATGTACAATTCATGATGAAGGGAATTCAGAAGGTGAGATGAGGAGGACCAGGTTCACTCAAACAGTTCTGTAAGGAGGGCAAAAACCATAACCAAATACTCACACAACAGAGGAAGAACTACTGGCAACAATGGAGAGAAGTAACACATGATAATGGACCCACAAGGTAAAGAGGACAATGGTGTGGTTTAAGTACACAAATTAAAGCACAGGTATGGTAATAAAGGGTGGCTGAAACATGTGATAAATGAACAAAGTACAAAGGGGCAGCAGAGAACAGACTTACACAAGTAAGGGTGACTGGAACAAGTGAATAATTAACAAAACACAAGAGGGCAACATACTAAGACAAATCCCTCAAAGCATAAACTGCAAAAATGACTGTGGTAAGTTAAAGAATAAGAACTCATTATGAACTGAACTGAAGACCTGAGCAGGAAGGTGATAAAACTGAGAGCCAAAAAAATAACCAAACAACCAGACATTCTTATAGAGACTCAAAACAGGAAACAGTTTGTACACATTAAGAATTCAAATACCTAACCACTGGAAAGAGAGTGAGAAATAAACAATACAAAACTGAAAACACCAAGATGTTAAATCACAGGCAAAGGACACATCATGTGCAACAGACAAGTGAGGATGCAGAGCAGAAGCTGAGGACAGACAAGATCAACATACGTGTCACTTGACAGAGGACTGACCTGAAGACCACTTGACACACTAGTTATGGATAGAGGGTGGAGACAACATGCATGGCCCACACACATGCAGTAAACAGAGTGCAGATGAACACACACACACAGACAACAGCAGGGAGGCAAGTGCACACGAAAGACACAAGACTGACAAACACTGACAGCAGAGGCATGACACAAAATATAAATGAGGAGGAAATAATATATACAAATAAGAGTCAAACCTATACTGGCCTCACAAAAACCCCAGAATGGAGGTCTCTGTGGAATGATGAGCAGTTTGAAGTATTTATAGTTATACAAAGTGATCATTATCAGATATCCAAAAATTGGCTGAGATTCCATTTTGAAGGATCTTTGAACAAAAACAACATTCTATACTTTGCCAGAGACTGTGGATCCAAACTGGGCTGTTTCAGGAGAGATTTCATCATGGCTGTTTAAAAGATATCAAGAACATTCGTTGTGTGCAGAGACCAACACTGTTTTTCGGCAAAACTGGTTTTATTCATGAGACCTGGAAGCTGATGGAAGATTATCATCAATTTCCCTTGTGGGATTCAATGAAGTGGTCAAACTACTCCACAGTGGCAAGGCCCCAGGGGTTGATGAGATCCGTCCAGAAATACTGAAGGCTCTGGGTGTTGTGGGACTGTCTTGGATGTGACATCTCTTCAATATTGCATTGAGGTCTGGAACAGTGCCTAAGGAGTGGCAAACTGGGGTGGTGGTCCCCATATTTTAAAAAGGGGACCAGAGAGTGTGTGTCAATTGCAGGGGAATCACACGACTCAGCCTCCTTGGTAAAGTCTATTCAAAGGGATCTGGAAAGCAGGGTTTGGCCGATTGTCGAGCCTCTGATTGAAGAGGAACAATGCGGGTTCCTTCCTGGTTGTGGAACAACAAACCAGCTCTTCACTCACAAGGATCCTGGAGGGTGCCTGGGAGTATGCCCATCCAGTCTACATGTGTTTTGTGGACTTGGAGAAGTCGTATGATCGGGTACCATGGGAGATACTGTGAGAGGTGCTACGGGAGTATGGAATGAGGGGGTCCCTTCCCAAGGCCATCAAATCTCCGTACTCACAAAGTGAGAGCTGTGTTGGGGTGCTCAGCAGTAAGTTGGGCTCATTTGCAGTGGGGGTTGGCCTCCACAAGGGCTGTACCTTTTCACCAATCCTGTTTGTGATATTCATGGACAAGATATGTTCACGAGTGAGGGGACAATGAAGCGTGAGATTGGCTGGAGAATTGGCGCAGCAGGGACGGTATTGCATTTACTCTCCCGTACTGATATGATGAAAATGGAGTTGAGCCAAAAGGCAAAGCTCTCAATCTACTGGTCAGTCTTCGTTCCTGCTCTCACCTATGGTCATGAGGATTGGGTCATGACCGAAAGAACTAGATCGCGGGTACAAACGGCCAAAATGGACTTCCTTAGGTGCATGGTTGGTGTCTCCCTTAGAGATAGGGTAAGAAACTCTGTCATCCGTGGGGAGCTCAGAGTAGAGCAGCTGCTCCTTTGCAATGAAACAAGCCACCTGAGGTAGTTCGGGCATCTGGTAAGGATGTCCCCTGGGTGCCTCCCTGAGGAGGTGTTCCAGGCACATCCATCAGAGAGGAGACTCAGAGGAAGACCCAGGACTAGGTGGAGAGATTATATCTCCACACTGGCCTGGGAACAGTTCGGGATCCCCCAGTCAGAGATGGTTAGTGTAGCCCGGGAAAGGGAAGTCTGGGTTCCCATGCTGGAGCTATTGCTCCCACGACCCAATCCCGGACACGCGGTTGAAGATGAGATGAGATAACAAATACACAATATACAAAAAACAAATATAAAATATAGAAATACAATGATTAAATACATAAAGAAATAACACAAACAGAAATAATATGAGAGAATGAATTTAATAAATACGGTAAAAATAAAATAAAGTAAAATAAATAATCACAGAAAAGTCTCACCATCTGTCCCTTTTTTGTGATTATTTATTTGACTTTAATTTTTTTTAACTTTATATATATATATATATATATATATATATATATATATATTTCACTTTGTCAGTTCCAGCTGAGAGGGAGTTGCTGGCTAGTGGTCAGCTGACACAAAGCGATGAGGAAAGTGATCACACATGAATGAGTTCACGCCTTTCCCCTAATTGTATGTATGTATTTTTTATTTTTCTGTATGCATGTTTTTTCTTCTTCCACTTTTTCTTTCTGTCATGTGGACTATAACTTACATGGTGGACATGATATTAGCCTGGCTGGCCAGCTGATGACAGTGATCTCACGGATAATTACAGATGTCCTAGCCTGGCTACATGGTCATCGCCATGGGCGCAGTGACGTGGCTTGGGGCAATCCAAAGGTGATTTAATGTGTTTGTAATTTTCCCCACTTCATGAGAACATGCCCACATGCGGTGGTGTGTTGAACGGTGATGTTCTTCATGGCACGATAGGTGATGTTCTTCATGGCACGATATGTATTCTCCAGCTGTAAGTTGCGAGTACACAGCGGTCAGCTGTTCCAGCATGGACATGACAGCTGTCCAGATGTGCACACTAGACTGGACAGCGATCGAACTCTGGCCACCGTTCGAGCCTTCCATACCTCAGCCGCACCTTGACAATGTTGGATCATGGTGTGGGGGGACAGCGACACACACACACACACACACACACACACTCCTTTCGTGTTTCTGGGGGTGGGGGGGGGGTGACATGACACACTCGCATGCTATTTGTTTTGCGGGAGGTGCTGGTCTAGTGGTTAAGCGTTGGGCTTGAGACCAGAGGATCCTTGGTTCAAATCCCAGGCTGACCAGAAAATCACTAACGGTCCTTGGGCAAGGTCCTTAATCCCCTAGTTGCTCCTGGTGTGTAGCGAGAGCCTTGTATGGCAGCACCCTGATATTGGCGTGATTGTGAGGCATTATTGTAAGTGCTTTGAGCATCTGATGCTGATAGAAAAGCGCTATATAAATGCAGTCCATTTATGATTTACCATTTGCGGGGAGTACGGCACACTCACACACTATTTGTGTTGCTGGGGGGGAGGGACTGCACACTTGCATGCCATTTGTGTTGCTTGAGGGAAACTGCACACTCGTGGGGCACTTAGAAAATTCTGGGCCATTTGCACAGCCAGCTTGAAAATGACCGTCTGCTCTCTACTTTCGTGCTGGCTGTGCAAATGGCCCTGAATTTTCTAAGTGCCCCGCGAGTGGTGTTGGACGTTCATGGGTGGCACCTGGACTCTGGCCGACTCCAGCCGAGAGTGGGATGAATGGGCACTCGCACGCCATTCACCATCATTCACTCGCTGCTGTGAAGGCTGCCTCGATCACACCATTCGGCCACGGTTCGAGATGGCCGATGATTTTGTGTAGCTCCTCAGTCGCAACACGACATGTCTGACTTGCGTACAACATGCCATGCGCATGTTGCGAGCACGATCAGATGGCAGTGCAACCTCATCTTACTCCTCATTTGAATGGGTTTCCAGCGCGAGTGGCACGCAGATGTAGAGTGCATGTGCTGTGCCCCAATGGATGTAGTGACTGCTGTACTAGGCATTCAAGGGCGCTCCAATTTTTCACAAGTGGCATTCAACTTCTCCTCATTCCTTCTACTCATTCCTCTTTGCAGCATTTCTCAAGCTCCATCAGATTGGATGGGGGGCATCGGTGCCCAGCCATTTTCAGATCTCCCCAGAGATGTTCAATTGGGTTCAGGTCTGTGCTCTGGCTGGGCCACAAAAGGCACATTCACAGAGTTGTCTTGAAGCCACTCCTTTGATATCTTGGCTGTGTGCTTAGGATCACTAACCTGCTGAAAGATGACCCGTCTCCCCAGTCTGAGGTCAAGAGTGCTCTGGAGAAGGTTTTCATCCAGGATGCCTCTGTATATTGAGGCATTCATTCCAACACTGCGGGAAGGCTGGTGTGTCATGCTAGCTAACACACCTGTATCTCTGAATAAAAACCTATTTTGTTTTGAATAAATGCATTTCTGTGTTTGCTATAGTCACATCAACAAACATTGATAGCATTTTGCACTCAGTGTGTTAGTTTCTCTGTATCTGAGACAGTGCACAGACCAGGCACACACTTATCGTCTTTACATAAACTATGCAAAACATGGGAACACACTCAAATTGGGGGAACAATTCTATAATGTGTGCAAGTAGAATTTTAAGCACTTTGCCTAGTAAAAAGTAGTCTCTCTCTCTCTGTCTCTCTCTCTCTCTCGCTCTCTCTCGCTCCCTGTCCATATATATATATATATATATATATATATATATATATATATATATATATATATATATGTATATATATATATACGAGGTCTGTTAGAAAAATATCCGACCTTTTTATTTTTTGCAAAAACCATATGGATTTGAATCGTGTGATTGCATCAGCCAAGGTTGAACCTTCGTGCGCATGCGTGAGTTTTTTCATGCCTGTCGGTTGCATCATTTGCCTGTGAGCAGGCTTTGTGTGAGCAGTGGTCCACCCCTCTCGTCGGATTTTTATTGCGAATAAATGTCTGAACGATTTGGAGCTTTGCTGCATCAAATTTTTCCAGAAACTGAGAGACCTCCAGGTGGACACCATTCGGAAAATTCAGATGGCTTTCAGGGACGATTTTATGGGGATTACACAGTTTAAGGAGTGCTCCAGCCGGTTTAAAGACCGCCCACAGCGTCTGAGAGCGCGGCGCACTCCGAGCACCGATTGACAGGCTGACACCCCGCTGAAACAACCAGATCATTTCCAACGTGAAGGCTTTGTTGATCCGGGATGTCGTCTGACTTCCACAGGAATGGCAGAAGACGTGGACATCAAGACTTTTTCGGCACATTCCACTGTTAGAGGAGTTTTTTTCATGGAAAGAGAAGCAGAGGGATGCACCACCGTGCCTCTCATGGTGCGGGACAAAAGCACCTCCGTGTTGGTCTCACAGGACAGCTTTCAGATGGCTTTCAGACAGCTTTTGGTGGCTTTTCAGTTGTGTGACTATCCGAGAAATTGTGCATGAGCTGGACATGCCAGAACATGTCCTATCAGGCTTCATCACAGCGTTGCTTTGCACCATGCGGCTCCACCGCGACGCGCGGAATTCCTCCGCATGTCTGTCTCAGTGTGCCGAAAATGTGCAGATGTCCACATCTTCCGCAATTCCTATGGAAGTCAGACGACGTCCCGGATCAACACAGCGTCCAGTGTGGAAATGAACGGCACATTTCACTGTTACAGGAGTTTTTGTCATGGAAAGAGGAGCGGAGGAATTGCGCGCATCGCTGTGGAGCCGCATGGCGCAAAGCAACGACGTGATGAAGCCTCACAGGACATGTTCTTGCATGTCCAGCTCATGCACAATTTCTCGGATAGTCACACGACTGAAAAGCCACCGAAAGCCGTCTGAAAGCCATCTGAAAGCTGTCCTGTGAGACCAACACGGAGGTGCTTTTGTCCCGCTCCATGAGCGGCACGGTGGCGCATCCCTCTGCTTCTCTTTCCATGAAAAAAACTCCTGTAACAGTGGAATGTGCCGAAAAAGTCTTGATGTCCACGTCTTCTGCCATTTTTGTGGAAGTCAGACGACGTCCCGGATCAACAAAGCCTTCACGTTGGAAATGATCTGGCTGTTTCAGCGGGGTGTCAGCCTGCCGATCGGCGCTCGGAGTGCGCCGCGCTCTCAGACGCTGTGGGCGGCCTTTAAATCGGCTGGAGCACTCCTTAATCTGTGTAATCCCCATGAAATCGTCCCTGAAAGCCATCTGAATTTTCCGAATGGTGTCCACCTGGAGGTCTCTCACAGTTTCTGGAAAAATTTGATGCAGCAAAGCTCCAAATCGTTCAGACATTTATTCTCAATAAAAATCCGACGAGAGGGGTGGACCACTGCTCACACAAAGCCTGCTCACAGGCAAATGATGCAACCGACAGGCGTGAAAAAACTCACGCATCAATCAATCAATCAATTTTTTTATATAGCGCCAAATCACAACAAACAGTTGCCCCAAGGCGCTTTATATTGTAAGGCAAGGCCATACAATAATTATGTAAAACCCCAACGGTCAAAACGACCCCCTGTGAGCAAGCACTTGGCTACAGTGGGAAGGAAAAACTCCCTTTTAACAGGAAGAAACCTCCAGCAGAACCAGGCTCAGGGAGGGGCAGTCTTCTGCTGGGACTGGTTGGGGCTGAGGGAGAGAACCAGGAAAAAGACATGCTGTGGAGGGGAGCAGAGATCGATCACTAATGATTAAATGCAGAGTGGTGCATACAGAGCAAAAAGAGAAAGAAACAGTGCATCATGGGAACCCCCCAGCAGTCTACGTCTATAGCAGCATAACTAAGGGATGGTTTAGGGTCACCTGATCCAGCCCTAACTATAAGCTTTAGCAAAAAGGAAAGTTTTAAGCCTAATCTTAAAAGTAGAGAGGGTGTCTGTCTCCCTGATCTGAATTGGGAGCTGGTTCCACAGGAGAGGAGCCTGAAAGCTGAAGGCTCTGCCTCCCATTCTACTCTTACAAACCCTAGGAACTACAAGTAAGCCTGCAGTCTGAGAGCGAAGCGCTCTATTGGGGTGATATGGTACTACGAGGTCCCTAAGATAAGATGGGACCTGATTATTCAAAACCTTATAAGTAAGAAGAAGAATTTTAAATTCTATTCTAGAATTAACAGGAAGCCAATGAAGAGAGGCCAATATGGGTGAGATATGCTCTCTCCTTCTAGTCCCCGTCAGTACTCTAGCTGCAGCATTTTGAATTAACTGAAGGCTTTTTAGGGAACTTTTAGGACAACCTGATAATAATGAATTACAATAGTCCAGCCTAGAGGAAATAAATGCATGAATTAGTTTTTCAGCATCACTCTGAGACAAGACCTTTCTGATTTTAGAGATATTGCGTAAATGCAAAAAAGCAGTCCTACATATTTGTTTATGCGCACGAAGGTTCAAGCTTGGCTGATGCAATCACACGTGATTCAAATCCATATGGTTTTTGCAAAAAATAAAAAGGTTGGATACTTTTCTAACAGACCTCGTATATGTTCTCTGACATGGAGTGACAGAGCCTACAGATGATACCACAGCCCATTCTGTACCTTGTGGGTCCACCTCTATTGGTGCATGCAGTAAAGTACAGTAGGGTAAAGCAACATAATTTGCACTGTTATAATTTGCACGTGTGTTATCATATCGTGCCACGTGTCAGCATCAAAATCCATTTAGTCCTTTGTTTCCAAACTTCGATTTTGCTTCAGGTTTTTTTTCAGTGCTTCTATACACCTTCATGTTTTTTTTTCCATGTTTCTGACAGTATTATTTTAATTATAGTCTGATATCTTTTCTTGCTGTAATGACAAACTTCATTGGTCACTAAAATTCAGATTTATTCCATCCAGGCAGATTTGGACATGCCAGACCTGCTGGACACGCCTCTAGGATCCCCGGAGACTGATATGGATATCATGTCACCTGGTGTCCTGTCTCGGCGTTATTCCCGTGATGGGGGTGCCTCCACAGTCAGCATCCAGGGCTCAGGGAATCATTACCATGCCTGTGCCTCAGATGAATATGAGGATGTTGGCTTTGACCCATCAATCCTTCCCCCTCCAGATCCATGGATAGACAGCGTGACCGATGACCCTCTTGACATCTGCTTTGACAGCTCTGCTCTTTTGGAGGTATGTGGGATTTTTTTTTTACATTGATTTAATAAGAGGGGGCTGTCATAACAAAGCCCCACACCCCCTGTTTAACTATAGGATAATAGAGTTTACATCAAAGCTATGACATTTTAAATATTTATTTCCAACAGATTGCACAAGAGATCATAGATATCAGGTAACAAAATCAAGGAGAAACAGTTCTAATATATTATTAAATATATATCTTCACTTGTTGTACAGATGCATTTGTTGTTTAAATTTCATTGAAATGGCAGCACAGTGTCTTAGTGGTTAGCACTGTTACCTCACAGCAAGAACGACCCAGGTACTCTTTCAATGTGGTCCTTTCTATGTGGGGTTTGCATGTTCTCCCCATGTTTGCGTGGGTCCCTCCGAGGATTCCAGCTTCCTCCAGTCTCCAAAGACATGCATGTTCAGTTATTTGGAAACTTTAAGAATTGACTGTAGGTATGAGCGACAATGTGAATGACTTTGTTTTTGTGTATGTTGTAAACCCTAGTTCTTTAATTAGTTCCATCCTGAATAGTCAAAAAGAAACTCTGTAAGTACAAAAATACAATTTATTCAGTTTCAAATGAAGTTAGGCGGATCTGGATCCTTGACAGACTATGTCAGTCTGTCCTATGTCAGTAACTGGTTCAAACTTGAAAGATGTAAAAACAAGACCATGGGTTGGCGACCACTATGCCTGTTGTTACACCTTTTCACATGATAAGAAGATAACAGACACAGATAACAGATAAAAGACATGCAGAACTGGAAGCTATAATTGTCCAGGTATCCCTTGCAAAAGAGGTCTCGATCTCAAAGGGACTAACCTGCTTAAATAAAGATTAAATTAAATTAAACAGTTACAAATCATACTCTTCTGAGCAGATAAAAAATCTAGCGAGACAGAGTCTCACAGAGACAAGATTGAGTAAACATGACTGCACCTGACTGAGTTTGTCCCGGGGTATAAGATGGGATCTTACCCATCATGGGCTATCCAGCCTTCCATACTCGCCTGAGACAGGATGCTGACTGGGCAGGAGCACCAAGTGGGTATGTGTCAAGGGAGAGGGAACAGACATTGAAGATGTCATATCCAAGTAGTTTAAACTTGCACAGGCCATTAAATTTGTGGGATCCTTGAAAGTGAATTGAGCTACCTACCTAGTGATCTACTTAAGAATACACCTGATGGCTAGATCAATTGCTGCAATCAGCCAACAACAAATAGCAGTATTATTACATCCCCATGAAAAATAATAGCTAAATATTGCTAAAATACGGTCTCAAAACACCCAGGTCCTCACACCTCACGGCCTGGTGTGGGTGTTTAGGGCTCATCATTATTTAAGAGGACTAACAGAGACACCCATGATTCCCAGCCCCATGCCTCGGACAAACACAATCCGTATGTATTCCGTAGGTGAATAATGTACAGTACTTCATAACGTAGGTGTTTTGTAACAAGGTTCGGTCAGATCGGCACACAGAAATGATCACACAGACTGCATTTTGCTAGAACAAACAGGCGTATATTTATTCCCCACAAAAGCAGTTACATCAAACACAAGTGGTTGCAGCACATAAAATATCTCTTTCTCTCTTACCGTGACGCCTTTAAGGTGGAGAGCCAACACCTTCGGCAGAGTGCGCTTGTCAACCGGCTGGGCGTTCGTACGTAACCCACAGCAGACTCTATCGGAGCATGGCTCTGCCCCCTCTTTTCTAGTGTGTGCGCGAAGGGAGGGTGAGTGGCCATCTCAAACTCCCAGGTGCACATAATTCCTTTAATCAACAGGCATCTGAAAGTTATTTCCTCTTGCAAAAACATAATGACCCCAGCTTTTCACTCCCAGTTCAGAATGACCCCAGCATGCTTCACTCCCAGTCGTTAGTGGCTACAAAAACAAATTCGTGCAATTAGTGTAATAATACATCATCAGGGTTACTTTAAGACAGGGGCAAAACAACATAATCTTTTCTCCACACAGTAGGATACTGAGCAGACAATCAAACAGTTAAAAAGCTTATAAAATAATAAAAACTTGATAGAGGTATAAGAAGGAAAATGGAAACACAGAATGGGTGGGACCCCAAAGGCAGCTGACAGGTACCGGCAGGCCAAGCGTGCCGCAGCCCATGTGGTCGTAGAGGCAAAAACTCGGGTCTGGGAGGAGTTCGGGGAGCCCATGGAGGAGGACTATCGGTCGGCCTCGAAGAGATTCTGGCAAACCGTCCGGCACCTCAGGAGGTGGAAGCAGCTCTCCACCAGCACTGTTTACGGTGCGGGTGGGGAGCTGTTGACCCTGACTGGGGATGTTGTCGGGCGGTGGAAGGAAAACTTCGAGGATCTCCTCAATCTCATCATCATGTCTTCCAAAGAGGAAGCAGAGACTGGGGACTCAGAGGCGGACTCATCCATTACTCAGGCCGAAGTCACTGAGGTGGTTAGAAAGCTCCTCGGTGGCAAGGCTCCTGGGGTGGATGAAGTCCGTCCTGAGTACCTTAAGTCTCTGGATGTTGTGGGACTGTCTTGGCTGACACGCCTCTGCAACATCGCATGGCGAACGGGGACAGTGCCTCTCGATTGGCAGACCGGGGTGGTGGTCCCTCTGTTTAAGAAGGGGGACTGGAGGGTGTGTTCCAACTATAGGGGGATCACACTCAGCCTCCCCGGTAAGGTCTATTCCAGAGTACTGGAGAAGAGAATTTGACCGATGGTCGAACCTCGGATTCAGGAGGAGCAGTGTGGTTTTTGTCCTGGTTGCAGCACACTGGACCAGCTCTACACGCTCCATCGGGTGCTCGAGGGTTCATGGGAGTTCACCCAACCAGTCCACATGTGTTTTGTGGATCTGGAGAAGGCATTTGACCGTGTCCCTCGGGGCACCCTGTGGGGGGTGCTCCGGGAGTACAGGGTCCGGGGTCCTTTGCTAAGGGCTATCCGGTCCCTGTACGACCGCAGCAGGAGCTTGGTTCGCATTGCCAGTAGTAAGTCAAACCTGTTTCCAGTGCACGTTGGCCTCCGCCAGGGCTGCCCTTTGTCACCAGTTCTGTTCATTATTTTTATGGACAGAATTTCTAGGCACAGCCAGGGTGTAGAGGGGGTCTGGTTTGGGAACCACAGAATCTCGTCTCTGCTGTTTGCGGACGATGTGGTTCTGTTGGCTTCGTCAAATCAGGACCTTCAGCGTGCACTGGGGCGGTTTGCAGCCGAGTGTGAAGCGTCCGGGATGAGAATCAGCACCTCCAAATCCGAGGCCATGGTTCTCGACCGGAAAAAGGTGCTTTGCCCTCTAAAAGTCGGTGGAGTGTCCTTGCCTCAAGTGGAGGTGATGATGCTTTGGGCATCACACAGATTAAGGAGCGGTACAACCGGTTTAAAGACGGCCGCACATTGGTGGACAGCGCGCCACGCTCCAGTCGGCCATCAACATGCTGAAATGGCCAGATCATTTCCAAAGTGAACACTGCGGTGATGCGAGACCGTAGTGTGACTATTTGAGAAATTGCGGAAGAGGTGGACATCAGCACTTTTTCGGTACATTCCATTGTGAAAGAAGATTTGGCCATGAAAAGAGTGGTGGTGAAATTCTTTCCTGAAGCTTCTGATGGCGGAGCAAAAGCGCCTCCGTATTGAAGTCTCACAGGACATGCTGGACTCCGAAAAATGATGCCCACCTCTTCTACCATTCGGAGGATTCAGACGGCTTTCGGTGGCTTTTCATTCGTGTGACTATCCGAGAAATTGTGGAAGAGGTGGGATGTCACAGCATGTCCTGCTTACTGCTACCAGCAAATGACGCAATCGACAAGCGTGAAAAAGTTCACGCATGCGCACAAAGGTTCAAGGTTGGCTTATGCAAGCACATGTGATTCAAATCCATCAGGTTTTTGCAAAAAATTAAAAAGTCGGATACTTTTCTAACAGACCTCATATATATATATATATATATATATATATATATATATATATATATATATATATATATATATATATATATATATATATATATGTTGGAAGTCTCACAGGACATGTTGTGGCATGCCCAGCTGTTACACAATTTCTCGGATACTCACTCAACTGAAAACCCACGAAAGCCGTCTGAATCTTCCGAATGGTTTCCAACACGGAGGTGTTTGTTGTGCGCCATGAGCGGCTCTGTCCCGACGCGCGAATTCCTCCGCATGTCTTTCATTACAAAATCTCCTGTAACAGTGGAATGTGCCACAAAAGTGCTGATGTCCACATTCATCTGCGATTTCTCTGGTAGTCACACGATGTGCCGGATCAACAGAGCCTTCACTTTGGAAATGATCTGATCGTTTCAGCCTGTCGATGGCCGCTGGGAGCACGGCGTGCCTTCAGCCGCTGTGGGCCGTCTTTAATCCGGTTGTAATGGTCCTTAATCTGTGTGATGCCAATAGACTCTTCACCGAAAACCATATGAATTTTCCGAATGTTTCCACTTGGCTGTCTCACACAGTTTCTGAAAAAATTTTCATGGAGCAAAGCGGCAGTCGCTCAGCCATTTCCCTGACAATGAAAATCCGACGAGGGGGCTGGACCAGTGCTCACTTAAAGCCTGCCCACAGGCGAATAATACAATCGACAGGCGTGAAAAAGTTCACGCATGCGCACAAAGGTTCAAGCTTGGCTGATGCAAGCGCACATGATTCAAATCCATGTAGTTTTTGAAAAAAATAAAAAGGTCCGTTACTTTTTGGACAGACCTCTCGTGTATATATATAAGTTTTTATCAGTTTAAGTAGTTTATGGATTTCAGTCGGTTTACGGGTCAATTACTGCAGGAAATCTTGATCGCAAACCGGATCTCCACAAATTTTTTTTTTTGCGGGGGTCACTACAACCTGTGGAGGTGATCCGAGCAGCTCTCACTTCTGGAATCAAATGCCCGGCCCCGCTGGGTGTGTCCTGCTGACAGTGTCAGGTGAGGAGTTTGACTGGGACAGTCCTCCTGTCAAACTCACAGAGGACAGAAACCTCCCCCTCCAGTAAACGGCTCAATAAATCTTAAGAGAAATGTAGAAAAACAAACACTAGTTTCTAATCTCAGGAAGGTAGACAACGAGCTACAACCTTATTTTTATCCATATGAACCGTCCTCTGAGCTGGAAAAATAATATTGACCTGAACTAGCAGGCAGCGGAGAAATGGAAGCGTAGGACACTTCTAGAAATTGCAAAAAGAAGACACCAGAAAAATAAATAAATAATAAATTCAGGTGTGGTGTCACCAAATTCACTGAACACAGTGGTCTCCTGCTGGTTATACTACAGCACTCAGTTTGGAAAATGTGCAAAAATGTTCCATCCATCCATCCATTTTCTTCCGCTTTATCCGGAGTCGGGTCGTGGGGGCAACAGCTCAAGCAAAGCCGCCCAGACCTCCCGATCCACACACCTCCCCCAGCTCCTCCTGGGGAACCCCAAGGCGTTCCCAAGCCAGCCGAGAGTGCAAAAATTTTATTTTAGTGAATTAGTGAATTTTATGACTTACTTTAAGATTAAAAATCACAAAAATTTAGTTTTCACTGGTTTGAGTTCCTGTCTAGTTTTGTTTATGTACTTCATTCTGGTCATTGTTTAGTCTTCAGTGTGATGATTTATTTCTGCAGTTCCCTTATGTGTACCTTTGCTCCCGGCTTTGCTTTTCTGTGAGTTTCAGTATGTTTTATTTTGTTCCACATGCCTGCAGATGTCTGGTTAGTTTCTGTTCACCTTTTGTTGTTATTTGTCACATGACCTTTTGACCTTTCCATTTTGTTCAGTCAGTTCCTTATTTGCACTTGCTCTTCCTCCTTCCTCTGGTTTGACTCACCTGTTGTTCATTTTATTGTCATCATCATTTTTATTATTCTAGCACTGGTTATTGTTTGTTCTGTTATTTATTTCCCTGCACCATGTTTCTCCCATGTGAGTCTTTAGTCCCACATCCTCGTTTACCACTCACCTGTTGTTACTTTCACCTGTGTTAAGCACTTCCTTGTTTTTCAGTCAGTGCCGGTGTCGCCGACTGAACGGTCCTACCTAAAAATTGGTCTGCCCTGCTTTCACTGTGTATGCATAATTTCTGAGCGTCAGCAGCGATTCACCGATTATCACCTCGTTGCTGCTTAAAACTGCACTCCAGTCATTGTCTATCTCAGCAACAGATATCTGAAGCTTTTGTACAACAATCATTTCCACATAAATTGTGGAATAATTTAAGAGGTTTTAATTTGTCATCTGATGATTAATAATCACGATCGCTTTGGGTGTAGAGAGTCCGTCTCAGAGTCAGTCTCAGATGCATGCGCAGTGAAGGCAGGGCGGATCAATTTGTAAGGGGGACCGTTCGGTCGGTGACACCGGTTCATTGCGTATGTGTCCTGTCAAAACTCTTGCCATGGATTCCTGTATAATCTCGTGTGTAAGTACCTGTTCCTTACCCCAGTCTTAATCATTTTGTAATTGTGGCCACAGAGCTTTCTCCTACCGTGCCCCAGCTCTGTGGAACGATCTCCCGTCACTCCTTCATCAGTCTGATACTGTGTAGACTTTTAAGTCACGTTTAAAGACTCATTTGTTTTCCCTGTTTTATCATTAGTTTTATGATGTGTTTTTATTGTATTCTTTTATGGTCGTCTTTTTATTGTGTTTTAAATTTTTAATTCAGTTATTTTGTTGTTGTTTTATGTTGTGTGAAGCGCCTTGAGACGATTTCATCGTGAATTGGCGCTATATAAATTAATACATTTGATTTGATTTTGATTTTGGCCCTGGTTTTTGATTGTTTCACTTTGCAGCCTCTGCTGGGTTTTTGATGCACTGTATTAATGGGATTTTTTGGGGGGACTGTTAAATACCTTTTAGCACTTTTTGAAACTTTGTCACAGTAAATCACTTTGGATGATATAATCCCTCGTGTCCACACTGCCTGCATTTTGGGTTTCAACTGAACTCTAATGCTAATGTTGTGTCTTCTTCTGCCTCTCTGTCCTGTGCTGTGGTCCTTGGTTCCATTCTGGTACCTACTTTCTGCTTGCTGTCCTGTGACACTGAAGATCAGTGGACAGTGTAAATGGCTTTAAGAAGAGGTTGAAGGTCCACTTGTTTAGGCTTGGCTTTACTGAGTATTTTTTACTGGTTATGAGTTTTGATCTAAAACACTTTGAGGCTCTTCTTGAAAGGTGGTATGTGGATACGTTTTAATGACTTCATATTGTCAAAATATCAAAAGATGATGGAGGATGACTTCATTGACATCTACGACCACTGTCCTCCATCTTTTACATTGGACCTTGGCTATTTCTGTAATGTTTCCTTTTTTGCAGGCTGTGCAGCGCTCGGTGTGCCAGAGAGATGGACGCTGGTTTCTGAAGCTGCTCCATGCTGAGACAGACCGCATGGAGGGATGGTGTCGGCAAATGGAGATGGACCAGAGGGAAAATGACCTACCTGAAGACAGTATGTCTGTAAATGTGTTCACACTGTATGATTCTACTTTCCAAGTTCAGTCTATATTTCTCTCAGAGAGTTTATCTGAGGGTGTCAGTGCAGATCAGGTCTCAGTGGAATAAGGTTTGATTCCTGGTCATACTACCTGTCTGAGTCCTTGGATTTAATCTGCATCGTCCTGATCCATCCAGCTATAAATGAGTAGAAAACTAGCCTGTGCTGGACTGGTGTCCTGTCCAGGGAGAGTTGTAGACTTTCATCTTCATGCTGTGGTGACCAGGGAAAAGCACAATCTCTGTAGGACTTACAAACTAAAAACTTTTTTCAGTGCCAAAACCATTTAAAAAAATGTTAATTTCAGTGTCTTATAAAAAGTGGTAAAATGATGGAGCACATATAAATGTATGCTGACACTGACAGACACTTACAGACTGTGAGTAAACCAGACTTATTTATTAATTATGTTGCTGATGTTCTTTTCTCAATGTTATGAGGATACGAGGGAGCATCCTAGCTACACCTTGTCCAGTATAACTTTTCTTCATCCAATATTTCTCTATGTTGGACTCCTTACCATCCATCAATTGTTATGTTCTCCACCCCCCTCCCAAATTAAGCAAACAACAAAGAGTCAAGTAAATTATATATATATATATATATATATATATATATATATACACACACATACATACAGTGAGGAAAATAAGTATTTGAACACCCTGCAGTTTTACAAGTTCTCCCACTTAGAAATCATGGAGGGGGTCTGAAATTTTCATCTTAGGTGCATGTCCACTGTGAGAGACATTCTAAAAAAAAAAAATCCGGAAATCACAATGTATGATTTTTTAAATAATTTATTTGTATGTTACTGCTGCAAATAAGTATTTGAACACCTGTGAAAATCTGTGTTAATATTTGGTACAGTAGCCTTCGTTTGCATTTACAGAGGTCAAACGTTTCCTGTAGTTTTTCACCAGGTTTGCACAGACTGCAGCAGGGATTTTGGTCCACTCCTCCATACAGATCTCCTCTAGATCTTTCAGGTTTGGAGTTTCAGCTCCCTCCAAAGATTTTTTATAGAGTTCAGGTCTGGAGACTGGCCAGGCCACTCCAGGACCTTGAAATGCTTCTTACGGAGCCACTCCTTAGTTGCCCTGGCTGTGTGTTTGGGGTCATTGTCATGCTGGAAGACCCAGCCATGACCCATCTTCAATGCTCTTACTGAGGGAAGGAGGTTGTTTGCCAAAATCTCACAATACATGACCCCATCCATCCTCCCTTCAATACGGTGCAGTCGTCCTGTCTCCTTTGCAGAAGAGCATCCCCAGAGTATGATGTTTCCACCCCCATGCTTCACGGTTGGGATGGTTTTCTTGGGGTTGTTCTGATCCTCTAAACATGGTAAGTGGAGTTGATTCCAAAAAGCTCTTTTGTGATCTTATCTGACCACATGACCTTCTCCCATGCCTCCTCTGGATCATCCAGATGGTCATTGGTGAACTTCAAACGGGCCTGGACATGTGCTGGCTTGAGCAGGGGGACCTTGCTGCCCTGCAGGATTTTAAACCATGAGAGCATCATGTGTTACTAATGTAATCTTTGTGACTGTGGTCCCAGCTCTCTTCAGGTCATTGACCAGGTCCTCCTGTGTAGTTCTGAGCTTTCTCAGAATCATCCTTACCCCACAAAGTGAGATCTTGCATGGAATCCCAGACCGAGGGAGATTGACAGTCATATTGTGTTTCTTCCACTTTCTAATAAATAATCATAACAGTTGTTGTCTTCTACCAAGCTGCTTGCCTGTTGTCCTGTAGTCCATCCCAGCCTTGTGCAGGTCTACAGTTTTGCCCCTGGTGTCCTTAGACAGCTCTTTGGTCTTGGCTATGGTGGACAGGTTGGAGTGTGATTGATTGAGTGTGTGAACAGGTGTCTTTTATACAGGTAACAAGTTCAAACAGGTGCAATTAATACAGGTAAAGAGTGCAGAATAAGAGGGCTTCTTAAAGAAAAATTAACAGGTCTGTGAGAGACAGAATTCTTGCTAGTTGGCAGGTGTTCAAATACTTATTTGCAGCAGTAACACACAAATAAATTATTAAAAAATCATACATTGTGATTTCCGGATTTTTTTTTAGATTATGTCTCTCACAGTGGACATACACCTAAGATTAAAATTTCAGACCACTCCATGATTTCTTGCAAAATTGCAGGGTGTTCAAATACTTATTTTCCTCACTGATTATTCAAAATACACCTCATGGATACACTGGGATGCATCATCAGTGATGTATCCTGGGGTCATCGGGTGTTTCGGGTCTTGCAACATCATACACCCTCACCCAGGCGACCCAGCCGAGGGTGATCAAGTCCCGACTTGCGTCCCAGTAGCAGCCCACAGATCTGCCCTCTTCATCCAAAGCCACCTGGTGGCCTTTTTGGCGGCTTCGCTTGCGGACTTGACGGCCCTCTTCTTTGCCGCTCCTACAATTCCCAGGCGGCTGAGGACCTTGCACAGAGACCGCCCTGCAAATCCCCTGCCGCCTACCTCTATGGGCTCGTAGACTGTCTTCCAGCCTCCCTCCCTGCACTCCTCCACCAGTTCCTGGTACTTAGCCCTCTTCCTCTCATTGGCTTCCTCGATGTTTTCTTCCCAGGGCACTGTCAACTCCAGTATGATCAGCTGTTTCGAAGACTGAGAGGTCATGATCATATCTGGGCGAAGGAATGTTGTTGCTGGGGGAACCTCAGCTGCCTACCCAGGTCAACCTGCAGCTGCCAGTCAGATGCTGTGTGGAGTAGTCCTGATGTCGGTTTGCTTTGGGTTTCTCTCTCTCTCTCTCTCTCTCTCTCTCTCTATATATATATATATATACTTGTACATGTGCAATAATAACCTGTGCAATAATAATGCTGTCTAATCAGCATCTTGATATGCCACACCTGTGAGGTGGGATGAATTATCTCAGCAAAGGAGAAGTGCTGACTAACACAGATTTAGACAGATTTGTGAACAGTATATGAGAAAAATAGGACTTTTGTGAAAGAAATGACAGAAAATGTTTTAGATCTTTGAGTTCAGCTCACGAACAATGGGTGGAAAAACAAAAGTGTTGCTTTATATTTTTGTTCATTGTAGTTAGCTGCCATCCAGCCACCAATAACCTCAACACAGCTCTGAAGAGCTGATACCCTGGAAACTATTTGAGGAGTGAATGAAATATTTACATATCACGGATTTCAATTATAATGGACAAAACTCGCTGGGCCACCTGAATTCATTATATGTGGGTTTTACTCTCTCTCTCTCTCTCTCTCTCTCTCTCTCTCTCTCTCTGTGTGTGTGTGTGTGTGTGTGTGTGTGTGTATATATACAACCCCAATTCCGATGAAGTTGGGATGTTGTATGAAATGTAAATAAAAACAGAATACAATGATTTGCAAATCCTCTTCAACCGATATTCAATTGAATACACCACAAAGACAAGATATTTAATGTTCAAACTGATAAACTTTATTGTTTTTGTGCAAATATTTGCTCATTTTGAAATGGATGCCTGCAACACATTTAAAAAAAAGCTGGGACAGTGGTATGTTTGCCACTGTGTTAAATCACCTTTCCTTCTAACAACACTCAATAAGCGTTTGGGAACTGAGGACACTAATTGTGAGTGTCATGATTGGGTATAAAAAGAGAATCCCCAGAAATCTCAGCCATTCACAAGTGAAGATGGGGCGAGGATCACCACTTTGTAAACAACTGCATGAAAAAATAGTCCAACAGTTTAAGAACAATGTTTCTCAATGTTCAATTGCAAGGTATTTAGGGATTCCATCATCTACAGTCCATAATATAATCAGAAGACTCAGAGAATCTGGAGAACTTTCTACATGTAAGCAGCAAGGGTGAAAACCAACACTGAATGTGCGTGACCTTTGATCCCTCAGGCAGCACTACATTAAAAACTGACATCATTGTATAAAGGATCTGGGCTCAGGAACACTTCAGAAAACCATTGTCATTTAACACAGTCGCTATATCTACAAGTACAAGTTAAAACTCTACCATGCAAAGTGAAAGCCATACATCAACAACATCCAGAAACACCACCTCCTTCTCTGGGCCCGAGCTTATTTGAAATGGACAGAGGCAAAGTGGAAAAGTGTACTGTGGTCTGATAAGTCCACATTTCAAATTGTTTTTGGAAATCATGGATGTCGAGTCCTCTCGACAAAAGAGGAAAAAGACCATCCAGATTGTTACCAGCGCAAAGTTCAAAAGCCAACATCTACATGCATGGGCACTTGTACATCTGTGATCGCATCATCAATGCTGAAAGGTACTTCCAGGTTTTGGAGCAACACATGCTGCCATCCAGGTAACGTCTTTTTCAGGAAGGCCCCTGCTTACTTCTGCAAGTCAATGCCAAGCTACATTCTGCACGTGTTAAAACAGTGTGGCTTCGTAGTAAAAGAGTGCGGGTACTAGACTGGCCTGCTTGCAGTCCAGACCTGTCGCCCATTGAAAATGTATGGCGCATTATGAAGCGCAAAATACGGACGACCCCAGACTGTTGAACAACTGAAGTAGTACATCAAGCAAGAATGGGAAAGAATTCCACCTACAAAGCTTCAACAATTAGTGTCCTCAGTTCCCAAACACGTATTGAGTTTATCACCTTAAAGTTTATCAGTTTGAACATTAAATATCTTGTCTTTGTGGTGTATTCAATTGAATATAGGTCTTTCAAATACCAAAACAGTCTGATTGCCATCTGCTTTTTGCTCCACAGGAAACCACAATTTTCTTCCCTCAGCAACCAAATTATGTTGATTTAGAATCATTGTTTATTAGGTATTATTATCACTTTAGGCGAGGCGTTGCTAGGCCCGTATCGTAGATTTACGTAGACACTATCTGGCTATACCCGCCCGCTGTGCATAAACAAATAACGTCATAGCACGCGCAGCCCAAGAACTGTCCGCAGAGGAAAACATAAAAAGGCGAGAAGTGTGTGTGTTGGTCCCAATATGGATATTCCGGATGATTTTCTTATGGATAGTATGACAAAGAACAGCGCAGCAAAAGCAGCCAGCTTGATGAGGATGCACTGCCGAATTCGGAGAGCAGCGCGCACGAACCGACACGACAAACGTTAAAGTGAGCCAACTTTTTATGTATGCGTTACGTGTTGTGTATCTCAGTAAAGTGATAATAATGCAAATAACATGCTGTTGTCATGTGGTATGCATTTTCTGAGTCCCTCCGTTCATGCCCAGTCGCCCAAAATGGCCGATATTCGTCCTTGTCTAACTCGGCAAATATCGGTCATTTTGGGCGACTGGGCACGAACGTCGGGCCTCTGAAAATGCATACCGCCCTCCAAAAGCATGTTATTGTATTATTATATTTTACAACAATAATATAGAGTTTGTGTATTTCTTTTTTATACTTGTTGCTGCTACAGACAGAGAGAGATGGAAGAAAGGTCCCTTCAGCAGAACGCAGTATAATTATTCACGTTTGCTTAAATACATGGATTCAACAATAACTAAATGTCTGAAATACGATATCGTTTGCATGTAATTTTTAATCAAGTACATATGAATGTTTTATCAATAGAATTTTGTGGTAACAACGAAACCCTTTTTGTTGTTGTTTTCAGGAGAAATATGCATATTATCTTTGTCTTTAACTGTGTCTTTGTTTTTAGTTCTCGGAAAGATCAGAAGTGCTGTTGGAAGTGCTCAGCTTCTAATGTCCCAAAAGTTCCAACAGTTCAAGGAGCTGTGTGAGGAAAATCTGGTGAGCCATAAAGCTTTGGTATAAAAGTGATTCTTTAGTCCTTAAAGTTCTAATATGTTGCCCCCATTCCAACTTTTTGTTGTAGGTTGTTAATAAAATGCGGGAATGGGTGTACATTAACAAAAGAAATGAAGCTGACCACAGAAAACATTATATATCTTGGGTTTATATGGTCTGCAATCAAACAGAAGTCAAATGAGTTTGTGTTTCTAACTTGCATGTCATGACATTTGTCAAAACTTTTTCGGATTTGGGGTTATAGTAAATATTATTAATATCCCTGCACATATGAAGCAGATTCATTAATTATCTCGAAAGGTGTTTTTAAAATTTATTGTATATTCTTGATGTACGATGATGCTTTCGGCCAGTGAACCATTTGTGTTTGTTGAAAGTATGTTGTCCTTGTGGCTGTTGGGCTCTAATTCAGAAACTCCTTTCCCCACCCCAGAGGGCGGTTATCAAACTGAAAAGCAGAAGGGAACACGGCCTCATGGCCTCGTGTCTATCGTGGAGTTGGACATAGTCACTTTACATCCACAGCTGTGTGCTTTTTGAGTGTCCATCTACTTTTACAGTCTTTGTTGTTTCCTCTGCATGTCTCAGAACCCCAACGCCCACCCTCGGCCTGTGGCTTCTGATCTGGCTGGTTTTTGGGACATGCTTCAGCTGTCCATAGAAAACATCAGCTTGAAGTTCGACGAGCTTCACCAGCTCAGGGCCAATGGCTGGAGACCGCTGGACCCCCCCGACAGAAAGGTACAACCACACGTCCCCCTTGAGACCCACAGCTTAAGCACTGGATCACATTTGGCAACTATTTTTCTGAATGATATTTAAATGGATGTTTCACGACTTTATGCTCTTCCTGGCTGTGATAGAGCTCAGACTGATGAGGAACAACTGAACACTCACTTTAGGGCTCTCAAGTTTTAAGCCCTGACCGTGAGACACACACATTCCAGTCAGTTCACACGCACACCACACCTTGTATTTCTCACATTGAGAATTCACGGCAAAACATGCACCAAGGCGCCCATTTGCTGCATTTGATACAGTGGATCATCATATTCTACTTGATAGGCTGGAAAATCATTTTGGGATTATCGGGAATGCCCTTGCATGGCTGACGTCATACTTGACCAGTCGTTCTCACTGTGTTTTGTACAGTAGCACTACCTCTAGCCTTAGTGACATGAAATTTGGAGTTCCACAGGGGTCCGTCTTAGGCCCCCTGCTTTTTTCCCTTTATATAGCACCCCTTGGGCACATATTGTGGCATTTTGGGATTACCTTTCACTGCTATGCTGATGATACTCAGTTATACATGCCGATAACTGCTGGTAATCTCGTTCACATAAAATCCTTAGAAGATTGCCTTGCATCAGTGAGAAATTGGATGCCTAGAAACTTCCTACTTTTAAACTCTGATAAGGCTGAAATGATGGTTCTTGGTCCAGTGAGACATCAGCATCAATTTGACCAGCTAATGCTTAACCTAGGCTCGTGTGTCATACATCACACTGACAAAGTGAGGAACCTTGGGGTAATTTTTGATCCTACATTGTTCTTTGACCTCCACATTAGAAATATGACGAAGACTGCTTTTTTCCACCTTCAAATTATAGCAAAGATTCGTCCCATCCTGTCTATGGCTGATGCTGAGACCCTGATCCATGTGTTTATCTCTTCTAGATTGGACTACTGCAATGTTCTATTTTCTGGTTTACCGCAGTCCAGCATTAGGGCTCTCCAACTGGAGACTTGACAGACTTTTGACAAGAATCAGAAAGTTTGACTACATTACACCCATTTTGGCATCCCTTCACTGGCTTCATGTCCCAGTGAGATTTTAGGGTTCTGCTACTAGTCTATGAAATTGTTCACAGACTGGCACCTCCCTACCTAGCTGACCTAATTAAACCTTATGTACCGGCCCGGGCTTTGCGCTCTCACGGTGCACCCTAGGGACTACTTTGTGTCCCTAGGGTGAAAAAGAAGTCTGCGGGTCACAGAGCTTTCTCTTATCGTGCCCCTGTTCTGTGGAATGATCTCCCTGCATCAATAAAACAGTCAGATTCTGTGGAGACTTTCAAGTCCAGACTTAAGACGCACTTATTTTCCCTTTCGTATGGCTAACATACTGGTATAGTTTTGTTTTATGCTTTTTACTGTTTTAAATCATTTTATCAGGAAACTGAGCGGGCCGCAGCCTCAACTTTACCTAAATGCTGTGTCTTTTAGTGAGGCTTAGGGCTAGTGGCTGGCGATCACCTTAGTATTCCTTGTTTTTTTTCTTGTTGTTTAATGCTGACAAATTATACTGTATTTCTTGTCTTTCTGGTGGCTGGTTCTGTTTTTCTCTCTGTTTAAGGTGTGGCTCCATCCAGAGATGGGAATTGTATTTGTGCTAGAAACCCTCCTGTCTTGTGCACCAACAGCATTTCCTATATATCCGTTTTGTGAATTGTTTCTGTGAATTGTTCTGTAATTTATGTCTGTAGCATGGGCCAAGCAGCGGGCCACCCCTTTGAGTCTGGTCTGCTTGAGGTTTCTTCCTCAGAAGGAGTTTTTCCTTACCACTGTTGCTCTGGGGGTTAGTAACGTTAGACCTTACTTGTGTGAAGCACCTTGAGGCAACTCTGTTGTGATTTGGCGCTATATAAATGAAAATAAATTGAAATTGAATTAAAATTAAGGTGGACACACATGGAGTGCAGTTTTCCACTGAGTTCATAGCTGTCCAGAGTCACCTATCAACCAATCAGAAAACAGCTATGGCTGTGAAACTAAAACAATAATTCGGGTCAATTAATGATCTCAATCACCTCATTTCTTCATGTTCTTTGAATTGGTCAGTTCTATAAACTTCAGAAATATTTTTTAATAGGTCCAACAAAATATAATGCCAAATATTGTTACTGTGGAAATCAGTGGTGATTTCAGCGTATCCGCTGGGCTCAGATCAGAGAAGAATGACTTTCCTTTTAGAAGTAACTTCCTTTCTCAATTGTCATAGAAATACCTAAAATGTCTTTTTGTGTCTGAATAGTGAATGTTTGGTGGAGTTTGGTGCTTAAATGCTTATTAAGCTGAAACATTTATTTAAACAGCCACTGACCTCTAAAATGTCTAAAATGGTACAAATGTTTGATTCATATGGTCTTTCATACAGGTTGTAATGCTCAAATAGCAGATTAAAAAGGTCTTGATCAAACAAAATAATTATTAAATGGGCAATACTGCACAAAAATCACTTTTATCACTCACTCATCTTCAACCCGCTTATCCGGGATTGGATTGGGGGATCACTTTTATCCATCCATCCATCCATTTTCTTCCGCTTCATCCGAGGTCGGGTCGTGGGGGCAGCAGCTCAAGCAAAGCCGCCCAGACCTCCCAATCCACACACACCTTCCCCAGCTCCTCCGGGGTAACCCCGAGGCGTTCCCAAGCCAGCTGCGAGACATAGTCCCTCCAGCGTGTCCTGGGTCTTCCCCGGGGCCTCCTCCCGATGGGATGTGCCCGGAACACATCTCCAGCGAGGCGTCCAGGGGGCATCCGAAAAAGATGCCTGAGCCACCTCAGCTGGCTCCTTTCGACATGGAGGAGCAGTGGCTCGACTCCGAGCTCCTTCACAGTGACCGAGCTCCTCACCCTATCTCTAAGGGAGCACCCAGCCACCCTGCGGAGGAAACTTATCTCGGCCGCTTGTACTCGCGATCTTATTCTTTCGGTCATGAGCCACATCTCATGACCATAGTTGAGGGTCGGAACGTAGATCGATCAGTAAATCGAGAGCTTTGCCCCCCTGCTCAGCTCTCTCTTCACCACAACAGTCCGATACAGTGACCACATCACTGCAGATGCTGCACCGATCCGTCTGTCGATCTCATGCTCCATATGTCCCTCTCTTGTGAACAAGACCCGAGATACATAAACTCCTCCACTTGAGACAAGGACACTCCACCGACCTGAAGAGGGCAAAGCACCTTTTTCCAGTGAAGAACCATGGCCTCGGATTTGGAGGTGCTGATTTTCATCCCGAACGCTTCACACTCGGCTGCAAACCACTCCAGTGCACATCGTCCACAAACAGCAGAGATGAGATTCTGTGGTTCCCAAACCGGATCCCCTCTACACCCTGACTGCGCCTAGAAATTCTGTCCATAAAGGTAATGAACAGAACCGGTAACAAAGGGCAACCCTGGCTGAGGCCAACATATATAGGAAAGAGGCTTGAATTACTACTGGCAATGTGAACCAAGCTCCTGCTGCGG
>NC_047114.1:14056174-14154164 GCF_902500255.1 Thalassophryne amazonica | reverse complement strand
CTTTGTTGCATGAAGCTATACATCAAAACTGGTCCCATGGTTCAGAGTATGGGCAAACTTATGACCCTCCAATAGACGCAGTGCAAATTCCACTGGTGTTCAGAGTGTATAGAGATCCGGAGCGACCCGGATATACAGACATGATGGGAGGACTGACCGATGATCAACAGCAAAAAGCCCAAGAAGAAGGATGGATCGGCCCTTGGGAATTGACATCTTGGGCCAAATTGATAGAAGAAGTTCTAAAAAATCCAGAAGTTCTACTGGAAGATGCAGAAGAGGTGCCACAAGAAAAAGGGGGCAGAGAAACCCTCATGCATTATTTTACCACTGGACTAGACGCCTGGGGAAATAAAGCAGCAAAACCAAAGAAGAAGTCAGCCAAGTACCACGTGACACCCGAAGAATGGGTGAGAAAGAGGAGGATACAATCTATGGGGGGAGTGGCTAGCAGAGCAGACACTCCTAGTAGGCCGGACCAAACGATTAAGGTGCGGCTCACAGTGCTGATGGTGTTGGTCCCCTATGTGGGGGTTTATTCTGTCGGAGCACATGTTGACCTTCTGGAGGAACAGCAGCAGTCGTTACACCAACCGAATCAAGGTGAGGAAAATCAGGAAAGCCTCGGAGTCGCTGGATGTTTCCCTCCATTTTCCGCAGGACAAGGAAGAAGTAAAAAGAAGCGGCTGTTTGCAAAATGTCGCAAGGACCAAATGTAAATAGAGTACCCATTATTAATAATCGAGGAAGACTTGGACCCTACATACAATGTGGCTTTGGTGCTGAGAAACTATACTTAAATTGGCCAGAAAAAGATTTTGAAGAAGACTGGGAACTAGCATCTAAAGGATATTATGTCTCAAGTTATGAATATAAAAGAGATGCCGACTTAACAGAGACAACAGGACAAAAATTACTTGCTGAACGAGTGCTGAGCAAGGAAGGTCTGCAGCATTGCTACATAAAAGGATGCCGAAGAATACCCCAATCGGTTCCAAGATGTCCAGACACCTACCCTTGGATATTAAATGTGGTTTACCTACAACTCAACGGCCTGAGATTCACATTGAGATGGGGGATTAATTACGTTGAGCCACTCCAAGGAGTCTATGTTGAAATATACCTTAACCAGTGCTTGATCTGGACGACAAGCCCCAACATGCGACGTCAATTGAACAGACGACTGCAAGACCCAAGATATTACGTTTTAGATAACCAGACATTAAATTTGAGAGTTACTGATCAACCCCTGGCCTGTATGAGCTGCCTACCCCCAACCATACCAACGATTTTTGTAAATCAAGACTTCTTCTACCTGTACAAAAGAGGAGTCTGGAACTGTTGTCAAGCAAGAAAAATTCAGCTTCAAATTGAGCCTGAGGATCAAGAAGAGAAGCCTATAGTTCCCCTTTATCTAGCCTTATCACAGACCAGGTATTCTGGAAAAGAGTTTTGGCAGCATTGGCAAGATCTATGGAACTATGTACCCCCACATCAGGTACAGAGGATCCCTGAGGGACCCCTCCCTAAACGCGACAGAATAATTGTTACGATGTGGAAGTGGACGTGGAAAGGAATGGATTCCGAACTTAAGCACCCATCTCCCATCTACACTCATCTCTTTAAGAGACAACGACTATTCCCTATGGTGGTGCATCTTGGCAGAAAGAGAAGGAGACCGATGGCAGAGTAACAACTCACTCTGAATCATGCTGCGGACCTTCAAACTGGATGAAAATAATGTAAATAGTCTACGATCCGGGCCTGGAGGACTCACACCATACTTGGAATTACCCTACAAGAAAATATGTTTAAGCTGGCCACAAAAGGATTACAAAGAAAAAGGATGGTTGCTGGGAACAGGAGGATACTTTGTAGATAATGACTCATATAAAAGGACTGCTGACCTTGCAGAGCCTGGGATATACACTCCTCTGGAAGCTATCGTGGACAAAGTTGGACAACACTGGAATTGCCCTGGGGTCGGATGGAAGTTTTACCCAATTCCCAGGTGTCCAGACTCATATCCCTGCATCTTGAACATAGTGTATGTACAGAGAAGGGGCTACAGATTTAAAATAAGGTGGGGACCTAATTATGTTGATCCATTACAGGGAATGTATGTGGATATTTGGCTTGGATCTTTCCAGATCTGGACCAGTAGTCCCTATATGTTTAAAAGACTTCAACTACAAGAGGCACGTTCAACTTTTTATTTGATTGAGAACCAAACTTTGCCAATATGCACGACAGTACAGTACCTTGACATCGAGAGAGGCGGAAGTCTCCCGCCTATTAGAAGTGGATGGCGAACCAGAGTACTAGTGGGGCTTTGGCAACCTCCAAAGGCTATACTGATACGACTTAGCATAAAGTCGGGAAGAGGACTATTTCGGAGGTCGACTCCTCTGTACTCTGTGATGGCGCAGTATGTCTACAGTGGAACGGCATATTGGGACGCCTATGAGGATATCTTGCACCTACGTAGAGAATTGAATCCTGCATCTTCACAGTGTTTCTACACACCCCAGGGACCACCGCCTGAAATGAAGGAGGAGACAGTTGTCACTTGGAAATGGGCGTGGCGAGGACTAGATATTAGACTCCCATGGCCATCTCCCTTGTTAGTCACCCTTCTTCAGCAACGAGCATCAAGTGTCTCTGTTGGGAGCACGAGACAAACAACAGCACCTAAGATCATCTATCTCCGAGATGGAAGAACCACGGGAAGACAGCGTGATCACCATGCAACCTCAACCAACGAACCAACGAAAGACCAAGAGAAGAAGAGTTTGGCATAGAAATGCCACTACTGCAACAACCCCAAAAGATGGAGCCGCTGCCACCAGTACCAAGTGAATTCTACTACGAAAATGTTGGAAGAAAGCAGCAGCAACAAAGCCAGCCGCGAAAGAAAAAGTGCCTCCAATGTTGGAGTTGGATGGCCAGAATTACAGCATTATTAGTCGGCATTGCTGTACTTCTAGCTATCCTGTACTACTATGGTAGTATGCCCTGGACCTTAACCCATATCAGGGTCCAGTACGCAACAACTAAAACTTTCCAACAGACATGTTGGGGAGTTGAATCAAGAAACACCTACATGATATGGGACCAGAATTCTACAGAGAAATGGGCAAAGATGAAGAACCTAACCCAGCAAATGCTAAAGAATAAGTGGCTGCAATATTTGAACGACAGTGGGGAATTTCCAACCGTCACCACCAATTATAACCTGACCACCGGAGCAGAAATCCTTCAAAACCTACAAGTGAGGGATCAAGAGATTATCGTGGCAACCATCTTACGGTTAAAACAAAGAGAGCGAAGAGAAGTAGGCTGCACTTGGATAAGACCTGAACCTGGTGAGCCAGCCTGGTATTGCTCATGGGGATGCAGAGTACTGCTGGGCTATCGAGCAGGATATTGGGAAAAAGAAGCTGTTTTTCCAGCATCACAAAGACATGATGTTTGCAGAATGATAATGCCTACCTGGAAACATTGGGGTAACTATAACCTCACCTGTGACAACACCCGCAGAAAAGTGCAGAAAGTGGATACTACATCTACAATAGTCCCTCCGTTGAACAACACTACCGGTATGGTAGCAGGGATACCATATTCCAAACCAACCGCCATCTCACCAGCAGCATCGGTGGGATCCACAAAGATATCACCAACACAGGGAAAAACTAAACCACTCCCTACATCGCCAACACAAGATACCCAGCAAGTATTGAACCAAAAGTTAAAAGTATTAATAACGCGGCTAAAAATAAATGGAAGAAGGTTCATGATTATTGTGTAAAAGAAAAAGTAGCAAAATTAGATAGATGTTATTTGAATCGACCTATTGGATGTAAATCTCAAAATTACATGGTGCTTGCACCAGTTATCGATTTGATAGACAGGATTACTTGGAAACAAAAACAGGAGGCAAAACATGATGAATGGCTTAACGACACCTTTCCGTGGGTCTGGAGTATTCCACTGATATATTTTGAGGGGAATTTCTATGTGCAAAAACTACCAAAGCCTGATGAGCTAAGGTCAGTACCTCAGGAAGATTTTAGCAAAATTGATCAATGCGTGGCGAATAGAATCTATGGAAGCTTACATGAGACAGAATACCATAATAATTTGGCTGAAGGTTCTGGTAAATCCCCCGATGTCCAATAGACCAAATTAAGACAGGGAATTGGCTAAGATGGGTATATAACTGTACACAGTTGTTACAGATTCCAACCATTAAGGGGACCCTTCAAGCATGGCAGGAAGGAGTTAGGCGTAGTAAGGACGTCACCTGGTGGGGAATGGAGAAATATGAAGTTGAAGATTGGGTATTCCCCTGTTTGGATCAAAGTAATAATTATTGGGTTAAATATCAATACATCGCCACGGTCTACTCCAGGGACAGAGCTACTTGGTCCAGTGTACTCTGGAGACCAAACCCTTATGTTACGCCACGGCCCTGGAAAATGATTTGTAATAGACTTAATACCGCATGCACGATAAGCCTTGCCCGCCAAAATTGTAGAAATGTTCCTGGCTGGGAAGAATATTGTGACGCTTACTATGACGGCGAGTATGACACTTACGGCCATCAAACAGTTTGGGAGAAGAACAGTGCTGGCATATGGATAAGAGCTTTTCCACCCAACATTGGATGTGCCAAGGCTGTCCTGGGACATGGAATGTCGAAAACGAAGCAGGTCCTAGGCCACATATTGCCATTTGTTGGTGATGCTTTGAGGAAGGATACGCCTTCAAGAAAAGTCTATGTGAAGGACGAGAAATTGTCGGTTATGAATGGTTGGGACCCAATCGGATTTACACTAATGGTATATGTGAATCGCCTGCAGAACACTGGTTGAGCTGTGGAAAAGGAAGAGGTCGGCATGAATGTTCTTGGTGGGAAAGAACGCAAATAATTGCTGGAGGAATCATCACCACTTTCGCTGCAGAGACCGGAGAAGTCATTAAAGAAGGTCTCGAAGTGGTGACTGGTTGGATTGGACATTTGTTTGGATATCTTTGGCTCTATCTGTTAATCATAATAGGACTTATTATTGCTGCAGTGATTGGATATGTTCTGTTAAAAGGAAGTTTCACAGCCGCCCTGCGCTTGTGTGGGAGGAGCACACAACGCAGTGATATGGAGTCCCTCCTCCATTAGGGCGTCATTCCCTGACGGGCGTGTCTCGGCGATGGAACCTACAAAGCCCAACGCCGAGACACGCCCTGTTCATTCTGACTTGGGGTTGAGTGAAGGAAGAAGAAGCATCTACATAACAGCATACAAACTTAAGGAGATAAGTAAAAAGAATAAGAGAGCACAATGTCCAACAATACTGGCGGCATAAATGACACCATCTTCAAAGTGAGTAGAGTGGAGTTTATTGCACTACTGTTAATATGGCTGCTATACTGCTGTGTCGGCCGTTGGGACTTACGACAACCACTGCGAATAGTAACGCTACTACATGGATGTGTCAGATAGGCGATCATCAATCTGCACTACGGTCAGAGTGACCTAGGGTTGTCTTTATTCATCACTCACGTCCTCGGTCGCTTTACTCTCCAGTTTGACTGTTGGGGAATATGGCAGTACACATCAATTACAGTTTGGATGGTGATAGATATGACAGCAATCTTTTACGCCCTGGCAGTGATAGCTGACATTGTGTGCGAAGCTGTGATGGCCTTGATCCTATTGGCGTACATAGCTACATTAACTGGAGCCATACAATGCAGGAAACCCTGGCTCTACAAACTTGGACTTATCATAATTTGGGCCTTAGGATGGGGAATGTTATCAGCTTTATACTGGCTGTCCATGGTTAGTCAACTACTCCTGCTGTTATGGTTTACGACCTATGATGCTTGCTTCCCGCGTACGGCTCCTTCAGCTACAGCGGGAATGACAACGTCACCACAGTCCCATTCTCCTACGGTGATCATGAGGCGGCTCTGGCGTACATCTGAATAATCCCGACGAACACTTTTGCTTGCTTGCAATATAATAGTTAAAAGACTAATGTTTCCTCTTACACTATAGGGGGATATAAGATGTATTCATTGTCAAGCCACCCTGGAACAAGTGCTCTACTTCTGGGAGATAACACCGACTCTGTGGTGCCCGACGTGTTACGGCAACAACTTCCCTGTTCAAGTGGCATGGGGAATAGTGGGACGGAAGGATACTTCTTTTCTGCCCCAGGTACCAACAGAAGCATACCTAAAAATTGAGGTCGAGGCAGACGTGATTTGGCATTCACTTTTGGTTGATCAAATACGAGCTGACACTATAGTGTCTCCAGAGGGATATATGTATTGCCCCGTGTTTACCAAAATGTGGGTGCACCCTACGGGAATAAGATTCTCCACAGCTCATCTTGCCGATGGCCGGATCGTGGCCATTGGTCCTTCATTACCACTAGTTCCACGTTCATCTCCACAGCGCACTGCGGAGGTTGGGGTGCAAACTGAGGACATGAACTGGTGTTTGGAGGCCCTCACGCAGGTGTTCCTGGATGAACACCTTCAACAGCCCGAGCCTGAGGATATTCACGCTGATGCTTCACCTCAAACGAAGGATACATCACCGCGGCCATCTACACCAGTTACATCGTGTTATACACCCGTGACCCCCACTTCACCATGCGCACCATCGTTCCCTGATGGATTATCATCTCAGGAATATGAGGCAACTCCGTCTCCATTGGGATTACCATCACAATCACCACTACTGGACGAGCAGCCTTCTGACGGCGACGGTGATCTACAGGTGGGCGGAGAGGAGTACGTGGTGCTGGATGAGTGTCGTTCAACTCCAGCTCCTCCTGTTCTGTCTCCGATGGTGGATGAAAAAGAAGTGCTCACCCTTCACCCTGTCGACGACGAGGAGGATGTTTTTATGGAGGTATAGAGAGATCGGCAGAGCTTCAAGTCATGGAGGGGGTGTCAGGAAAGATGACTTTAAGCTTGCTTTCAGCTTGTTTTCATCTTGGAATATAATACGTGCCATGGGATTAATATACATGCTGTTGGATTAAACTGCACAATGTTTGGTACCTTCCAGGAGTAAGTGAGGTCATACCGGACTTTTCCATTGCAAATGGGGAGGCCCACGGAATGAACTCGGTGGTGAAGACGATGGAATATGTCTAAGAATGATTCTAACATGACAAGTATGATCAAATGAAGTATTAATGTGTTAAAATTAAGAGTTGATTAGAAAAAGTATATTACAAATAAGTGAAATGAATGATTATATGAGTTGTTTTTCATAAAGAGAGCAGAGTCAGAGAAAAAAGAGGAAGTGAAGAAGATGTTGCAAGCAGGGCAAGAAAAGCTGATGTTAAACAACTGATCAAATGATAAAGATGTTGGTAAATTATGAAATGAATAATAAGGAATGAAAATGTTTGTATATGATCATATGAATTGTTTTTATGTGAAAGAGAGTTGTAATGAAATGATTGAATATGATTGATGTGATTCTAAAGAAATGATTTAAAAGAATGAATTCTCAGAAAAGCTGAAGTGTTAACAGAAAAGAGGAACATGAGAAATAAGTTACTGGTAAGAGCTGCGGAGATTTCCTGTTGGGAAAGTGTAGTGACACGGACCCACAACAGGGGGCGTAAATGAACGGACAATAGAGGAAGTTAAATGTGAACACTTTACTGTTGTGAATGACACAACCACACACAGCAGATTATAGAATAAATACAAGTCAATGAATAAAGGTGTTGTGTGGGCAGGCTCGACGATAGGAGACGTCCGTCTGGAGATGAACCGGAACCACATGATTTCCACCGCCACCGAACCCGAAGGATACTGGAGCCGCCAGGTCCCGAAGTCCCCAGGTGGCCACCGTCTCAGCGTGTCGGATCTGGTACTGCTGGCGGAGAGCAAAGACAGTCAAGTGTGGGTGTGTGTACACCCCGTAACAATAACGATGGGAATTCCACCTCCACCTCTAACACACACTCGTGCAGCGTCTGAGTACCACTTATCTGGTGGGAAGTAGAACGAAACAGTCGCGACCCACGCCGGTCCTCTGGGTAGACAGCTGCAACAAAGTAGCTCTTGCAATCAATCAATATAGTATGCAGGCAGAGAAAGTTACCTCTCAAAGAAGTACGATATCTCGGCGACGTGGTGGAGGTGTCATCCTGCTTTTATCCAGGGTAAAGTGCAGATGATCAGTGACAGCTGTCATAGTTGATGAATGACAGCTGTCACCTCGGCTGTTCCTGTACAGCGGCAGCGCCCCCTCGTGCCTGAAGCCCGCACTTCAGGCAGGGCGCCCTCTGGTGGTGGGCCAGCAGTACCTCCTCTTCTGGCGGCCCACACAACAGGACCCCCCCCCTCAACGGGCGCCTCCTGGCGCCCGACCAGGGTTGTCCGGGTGGCGACGGTAAAAATCGACCAGGAGGGCCGGGTCCAGGATGAAGCTCCTCTTCACCCAGGAGCGTTCTTCGGGTCCATACCCCTCCCAGTCCACCAAATATTGGAAGCCCCGGCCCATTCGACGGACATCCAAGAGCCGGCGTACTGTCCAAGCAGGCTCCCCGTCGATGATACGGGCAGGAGGCGGTGCCGGACCGGGTGTACAGAGGGGTGAGGTGTGATGCGGTTTCAACCGAGACACATGAAAGACTGGATGGATCCGCAGTGAGGCCGGGAGTTGGAGCCTCACTGCGGCGGGACTGAGGACCTTGAGGATCCGGAAGGGCCCTATGTAACGGTCCTTTAGTTTGGGGGAAGCCACCTGGAGGGGTATGTCCCGTGTGGATAGCCATACCTCCTGCCCGGGCTGATATGCGGGAGCCGTGGACCGTCGACGGTCTGCATGGGACTTTGCCCTCGTCCGGGCCCTCAACAAGGCCGAACAGGCGGTGCGCCACACCCGACGGCATCTTCGCAGGTGGGCCTGGACCGAGGGTACACCGACCTCTCCCTCCACCACAGGAAACAAAGGGGGCTGGTACCCCAGACACACCTCGAATGGGGAGAGGCCGGTGGCAGAGGACACTTGGCTGTTATGCGCGTACTCGATCCAGGCCAGGTGTTCACTCCAAGCCGTCGGGTGTGCGGATGTAGTACATCGCAGGGCCTGCTCCAGCTCTTGATTAGCCCGTTCAGCCTGTCCGTTGGTCTGAGGGTGATACCCAGACGAGAGGCTCACGGTGGCCCCCAGTTCCCGGCAGAAACTTCTCCAAACCTGCGAGGAAAACTGAGGACCGTGATCCGAGACGATGTCTGTTGGTATCCCATGCAGACGGACGACATGGTGGACCAGGAGATCCGCTGTCTCCTGGGCCGACGGGAGCTTCGGGAGGGCCACGAAGTGGGCCGCCTTGGAGAACCGGTCCACTATCGTGAGGATGGTGGTGTGCCCCCGGGACGGCGGGAGGCCCGTGACGAAATCCAGACCAATGTGAGACCAGGGGCGATGAGGCACAGGAAGCGGCTGAAGGAGTCCCTGTGCCTTTTGGTGGTCCACCTTGCTCCTGGCGCAGGTGGTGCAGGCCTGGATGTAAGCCCGGACATCAGCCTCCAGGGACGCCCACCAGAAGCGCTGCTGGACCACTGCCACGGTCCTACGCACCCCTGGGTGGCAGGAGAGCTTGGACCCGTGACAGAAGTCCAAGACGGCAGCCCTGGCCTCTGGTGGGACGTATAGTCTGTTCTTCGGCCCTGTTCCGGGATCCGGGCTCCGGGCCAGGGCCTCCCGGACGGTCTTCTCCACGTCCCAGGTAAGGGTAGCCACGATAGTGGACTCCGGTACGATGGGTTCCGGTGGATCCGACAGCTCGGTCTTGACTTCATGTTCATGCACCCGGGACAAGGCATCCGACCTCTGGTTTTTGGTCCCGGGGCGGTAGGTGATTCGGAAGTCAAAACGGCCGAAGAACAGTGACCAGCGGGCTTGCCTGGGGTTCAGTCGCTTGGCGGTCCAGATATACTCCAGGTTCCGGTGGTCAGTAAAAACCGTGAAAGGCACTGACACCCCCTCCAGCAGGTGTCTCCACTCCTCAAGAGCCTCTTTCACCGCAAGGAGCTCTCGATTGCCCACATCATAGTTCCGCTCTGCTGAGGTCAACCTGCGGGAGAAATAGGCACATGGGTGAAGAACCTTATCGGTCTCTCCACTCTGGGATAGCACGGCTCCTATCCCTGAGTCAGAGGGGTCCATTTCAACCACAAACTGGCGACTGGGATCGGGCTGCACCAAGACGGGTGCAGTCGAGAAGCGCTGTTTCAACTCCCTGAACGCGGCATCGCACCGATCCGACCAGGTGAAGGGGACTTTTGGTGAGGTCAGAGCTGTCAGGGGGCTAACTACCTGACTATACCCCTTAATGAACCTCCTGTAAAAATTTGCGAAGCCGAGGAACTGTTGCAGCTTCCTACGGCTCGTAGGTTGGGGCCAGTCTCTCACCGCTGCGACCTTGGCCGGATCCGGGGAGATGATAAAGATGATAAACCCCAGGAAGGACAAAGAGGTGCGGTGAAACTCACACTTCTCGCCCTTCACAAACAGCCGGTTCTCTAACAACCGCTGCAGGACCTGACGTACATGCCATACATGAGTCTCAGGGTCCGGAGAAAAAATGAGTATATCGTCCAGATATACGAAGACGAATCGGTGCAGGAAGTCCCGCAAGACGTCATTTACCAAAGCTTGGAACGTCGCGGGGGCGTTAGTGAGGCTGAACGGCATGACCAGGTACTCAAAATGACCTAATGGGGTGTTGAATGCCGTCTTCCATTCGTCTCCCTTCCGGACCTGAACTAGGTGATATGCGTTCCTAAGATCCAGCTTTGTGAATATTTTGGCTCCATGCAGGGGGGTGAACACCGAATCCAACAAAGGCAACGGGTATCGGTTGCGAACCGTGATCTCGTTCAGCCCCCGGTAATCAATGCATGGACAAAGACCGCCATCTTTCTTGCCCACAAAAAAGAAACCTGCTCCCATCGGGGAGGTGGAGTTATGGATCAGCCCGGCAGCCAAGGAGTCCCGAATGTAGGTCTCCATCGATTCGCGCTCAGGTCGGGAGAGGTTGTACAGCCTGCTGGACGGGAACTCCACGCCTGGCATCAAATCGATGGCACAATTGTACGGACGGTGCGGGGGAAGGGTGAGTGCCCGATCCTTGCTGAAAACGTCAGCAAGATCGTGGTACTCAACCGGCACCGCCGACAGATTGGGGGGAACTTTGACCTGCTCCTTAGCCTGGGAACCGGGAGGGACCGAGGATCCCAAACACACCCGATGGCAGGTCTCGCGCCACTGTACCACCACCCCGGACGGCCAATCAATCTGGGGATTGTGTTTTAGCATCCACGGGAAGCCCAAAATCACACGGGAGGTAGAAGGAGTCACAAAAAACTTGATCTCCTCCCGATGATTCCCAGACACCACCAGAGTTACAGGTGGTGTCTTGTGCATGATTAAAGGGAGAAGGGTGCCATCTAGTGCCTGCACCTGCAATGGCGAAGGAAGCGCCACCAGAGGGAGCCCTACCTCCCTTGCCCATCTGCTGTCCGAAGGGAGCAGATTCCCTTCGGACCCCGTGTCCACCAGTGCTGGGGCTTGAAGGGTTAAATCCCCGCTCAGGATTGTGACTGGGAGTCGTGTGGCGATATGTGTGTGTCCCACGTGAATGTTATGACCCCCCCTTAGCCCAGTCTCTAAGGGCGGGTGTTGTCGTTTTGGCCGTTTGGGGCAGTTTTTCTGTATGTGCTCTTTTGAGCTGCAGAGAAAACACTCCCCGTGGACCAGCCTCCTCATTCTGTCAGCTGTTCTCATTTTGGCCCTGTGCGTTTCCCTAGCAACGTCAGCAGGGGGAGCTGTTGCCCCACGGAGCGCTGCGGCTGTGGAGCGTGGGGAGGGCGGAACCTTTTTGAACCAGGAAGGGAGAGGGACGGCGCGTGCCCGGCCACGTCCTTCGCCTCGCTCCCGACGGCATTCCTCCAACCGATTGTCTAACCGTATAACGAGATCGATAAGCCCATCTAAATCCCGCGGTTCTTCCTTAGCTACCAGGTGCTCCTTCAGGACCGACAACAGTCCGTTTACGAAGGCGGCACGGAGCGCAACGGTATTCCAGCCGGACCTCGCAGCCGCGATGCGGAAGTCGGCTGCGCGCCGGCGCCCCTGTCGTATTGACAGCAGCACTGTTGAAGCGGTCTCTCCTCTGTTAGGGTGATCAAACACTGTTCTGAACTCCCTCACAAACCCAGTATACGTATGAAGGAGCCGTGAATTTTGCTCCCAAAGCGCCGTAGCCCAAGCACGTGCCCCTCCTCGAAGCAGATTAATTACATAAGCTACTTTACTAGCATCAGACGCGTACATGACGGGACGTGGTGCAAAGACGAGCGAACACTGCATGAGAAAGTCCGCGCACGTCTCCACACAACCTCCGTACGGCACTGGGGGGCTTATGTATGCTTCAGGGGATGGTGGGAGGGGTTGTTGAATGACCACTGGAACATTCATATCTTGCACAGGGTCGGCAGGAGGAGGAGCTGCAGCAGCGCCCTGAGTGCTCGCTGCCACCTGTGTGGAGAGAGCCTCCACCCTGTGGTTCAGGAGGATGTTTTGCTCGGTCATCTGATCCAACCGAGCCGTAAAGGCAGTGAGGATGTGCTGCAACTCACCAATCACGCCTCCTGCAGACGCCTGTGCACCCTGCTCTCCCATTGGTCGTTCAATTGCTGGGTGACGCCCCTCGGAGTCCATGACGCTGGCCGAGATATCCTGTTGGGAAAGTGTAGTGACACGGACCCACAACAGGGGGCGTAAATGAACGGAAAATAGAGGAAGTTAAATGTGAACACTTTACTGTTGTGAATGACACAACCACACACAGCAGATTATAGAATAAATACAAGTCAATGAATAAAGGTGTCGTGTGGGCAGGCTTGATGATAGGAGACGTCCGTCTGGAGATGAACCGGAACCACACGATTTCCACCGCCACCGAACCCGAAGGATACTGGAGCCGCCAGGTCCCGAAGTCCCCAGGTGGCCACCGTCTCAGCTTGAACAGCCTTTGTGCAGCCCTGCTGGGTAATACCCGTGGAGACACGAAGTTCGGACCCCAGAGACGGAGAGCTGGTTTTGTACACAAACACACTCATCGGAGGGTGAGCGTGTGCCGTGTATATAAAAAAGCGGGATCTGACACAGGATTTGCATGAAGCAGGATTTGCATGAACGCCAGACCAAATCAAGCACCGGTGGAAGATGTGCTTCGCTGTTTAGATGGAGATATTCCAAATGATACCAGTGACCATGTATACAGTAGTAACTCTGTCTGCTTAAGCATGTAAACGGGTTATTCCTAATGATTCAGAAACCGGAATATTGACCTTAACCCAAATATTAACGACATGTAAACGTAGTCACAGTCATTTTTCCTGACCAAGAACAAACAATGTGGAAAGATACAGCAGTAGATCAAACCCTGCAGTGTGTAAATACATGAAAGTGCACAACTCCTGGGACTCCTTGGAATCAGATTTAAGTTGGATACAGGGTTTATTCTAAGGATTTTTTACAACTGCACAAGCCCTTGAGGCAGGGGGTCTGGGGACCGCTTTAGGCCCCAAGAAGCCAACGATCTCTTGATTGCTGGAGATGAATTCTGAGAAATTTAGAGGGTTTTGCACATGTACATTTGTTTTAATTGATATCCACTCTCAACCTGGTCTCACAGCAAGTCGTGCTTCAGCAGCACGAAATATACATTTATCTACTGGTTTGTGATATTGTGACGAAAAGTGCCTCATTTTCGTCACGGCAGCACAAATTCATTCTCATTCATTCTGTGATGGCTGCATGAAATTAAAAGTGAAGTGGGGGGGGGGGGGGGTTGGGGCGGTTATGGTTATGGTGGGGGGAAGGAATAGGATTAGGTTATGGTTAAGGTTAGGGTTGGGGGTGGGAGTAGGGTTGGGAATATTGAGTTAAAAAAAGCTCCATCACGAAAATTTGACTCATTTCGTCACGTGAGCACGAAAAACAAAATGTGAGACTGGGCTGACACTCTACATGTAGAGTCCCTTGTAGTACAATTAAGAAAATATAGATGCCACATGTAGATTCCATTTTAGTACATTTAAAAAATATAGATGGTGCAGTATTAATGAAATTGTAAAGAAAATACATTTGATCAATAAATTGTATTGAACTGAATTATTTTATTTTTACTTCTTATTTAGTTCTTAAAAGATTTGCAAATCGCATATGAATTGAGCTCAGCCAACAAACTGTTCAACTGTTGAAACATTTTGCTGAAAATTAAAGTACAACATTTAAAGTTTATGTTTGACATACAGTAGAAGTTATAAATCAGCTAAACCAGGAATCAGAAATTATGGTCAAAACTCAAAAGTATTAAGGAAACTTCAGTCACACGATTACTGATTGTAATGCAACAAACATTTTTTAGAAGTTAGAATCAGTTACAAAAGTTCTGATGTCATCAATTTTATAAAAACAGGAGCTCAAGTATGCTTCCAGGCTCCAGCAAAGGTACCTCAAAATCAGTTTTGACCTTTTTGACAAGACTTCCTTGCAAGGCATAATGCAAGCTGCTGAGGCCTATTCCTCACCCATGGATTGTTTGAACATGGGACAGCTGCTATTCCCATGGTCTGAGCTTTGAGTTTGTCACCAGAATGACCAAAAGGCAAAAGGTGATTCAATCATCACTCATGACTCATCTGTCTCATCAGGTATGTATATTTTATTGCATATGTCTGTTAATATCTTATTGTCCTTAGTATACATTTCATGATTTCACATAAAATGTCATAAATTAAATGTTTTGTAGAATGTATTTTGAGATAATATTGACCATGTGATGCATTTCATTTAAATTCATTACAATTTACAAATTCTATGGATACATTTTTAATTCTCTCAACTGTAGCTGTTTCAGTTTTCAGTACAGTCTGACACAATACACATGAATGGGCACTGTGAGTGTGGTCTTTGGAAGGTTTGGTGCAAACATATTAATTAATTAAATTTATCAACATGCTGGCCAAGTGGTTAAGGTGCTTGGTTTCAGTTCAGAAGGCTCCGGGTTCAAATCCCACCCCTGCCACATTTCTCCATGTAATATGGAGTTGTGTCAGGAAGGGCATCCGGCGTAAAACCTGTGCCAATTCAACATGCAGATCCACCTTGGATTTGCTGTTGCGACCCCTAGTGCAAACAAGGGAGCAGCCGAAGGGACTTACTTATCAACATGCTCATAATAAGCTCATTCATTAAAGTTGAAAAGGAGAACTAACTAACTTGTGGTATATTTTACAATTTTTAATGTCCAGCATGTAAATATATCATGTGAAAGACCTTCTATCTTTTTATAATTATGTCTTTTTTTTAGATTTTCACAAGACAGTTATTGTGAAAACAGTTGTTCAGTATGGACATAAGGAAATGGTTTACTATAAACCATCCAAATCTAGTGACCAGGCTGACATCAGGGCAGTCAGGCCTGACAGGCCAGGTACTTCCACAGCTGCAGATGAAGCCAAACGGTCGGAGCAAGAGCCAGAGGTTGCCAGAAGCAGTGTGCCAGACACAGAAACTTCAGAGGAATCAGAGGATGAACCAAATAAATGTGAGTCACAAGACACAGGATGCACCAGGAGCCAATCCATCAAGAATCAACAGTGATCCAGAATGTTTTAACCACCTTCACAAGAATGGGAGACACTTAGTTTACTGTGGTCCTTGTAGCAAGGAACCTGATATTGTGAAAAGGTATGCACCAAAGGGTAAACCACCCCACCCCCCCACCCCCCATCACCTTATCTACAGGAACAATATTCAGAAAAGCTGTCATAGATGGTCATCTTCGCTCTGAAGCTCACAAACAAGTCACGAGAAAACAAAGACTAGATTGTCTTTCTAAAACTGAAATTGTGCAGGTATCAAATTTACATAAAGCTATATCCAAAGCGAATGAAGATCTTGCCAATAAGATTGGCAGCCTACTCATTCATGTGTATGCAGATGGGAAAAGGTTGTCCTCATCAGCTAATTCATTCCCTCTCAGAGTAATAACTTCATGAAAATCACATAGCTTCAACTTCAGTGATCCCTCAAAAGAAGCTAAGCTTGATAGGGATCTCCAGTATGTGACCCCTGCCAGCCATTTACAAATGCTGAAGTGCATAGTTGAGTCAGACAGACAGTCTTTGAGCCAAAAGGTACATGATGCCATTGCAATATCTCTCAGGTGTGATGGTTTAGTCAACAGAATCCAGGTTGACAAGATCTATGTGTTAGCTAAGCTGATAACCAAGAGCGGGGATGAAGACACCATTTCCTGGGTGCTGAGGAGCCAGAGACTAGGGGAGCTCAAGGTGTCTTCAATGCTGTGGAAAAGGCTTGTCAAAATACTGTCGGCAAAGAAGCATCCCAACAAATATTTTCCAATATGTCTTCAATACTGACAGATGGAGCAAGTGTGAACACTGGTGAAAAAAATGGTATTTGGGCATCATTTGACAAAATTGATTCAGAAGTTCCAAAGCTGACGATATGGTGTGCAGTTCATAGGTCCCAACTTGTCTGGAAGTCAGTCACTGGAAAACATGGTATTGATGAAGTCAGCCATCTGATCCAAAAACTAAGGTGCATATCATCATTCTTCCACACCTCAGGGGTCAGAACAAGTGAATGATCTTGCATCCCAACATGGGCTGAAATGTTGTGCCTTCCCAAGGGCATTTGAAGTTCGCTGGACAGAGTTTACATCATCTCTAATCAATGCAGTCCTGACATCCTGGAATGCTCTGGTTCTATACTTCAAAGGATCAAAAGAGAAACCAGCTAAAGGTTACTACACACTACTGACCAACAAGTCTGTACTTGAGCTTATGGCATTTGTTGCAGATGCACTGGCTGTGTTTTCCAGGTTCCAAAAGAAGATTCACTCAGACACTGTGACCTTACTTGATTTAGAAATGAAAACTTCTCTTGTAACATCAAACTTGGAGAAAATCAAGGAAACCCCACTGCTTGGTGGCTGGGTTGCCAGCTTAAAAACACAACTAGAGTCAGCAGAGGAAGAGGGACATGTGACCTACAAACTGAAGAATGTTGAACTTCATGAGGATCAACGACGACGAGGCAGGGACAATGCTGCCATCCAAAATGAGCTTGTGCTGTCACTGTCAGAGTTCCTCCTACAACGGTTTGACAACAACAAGCAAATGATAGAGGTACTGGGGCCATTCTTGAAGCTCCAGGAGGATGCCAACATCAAAGATGTTCACCAGCTCCTATGTCCAGATTTGGATCTTGAGAACCTCGGTATGGAATACCAAGATCTTGTCTCTTCTGGACGAGGAAGAGACTTGACCCTCAATAAGCTGGTCAAGTTTCTAGTGTCCCAAAAACTATTTCCAAATCTTGTGAAGGTCCTAAGCAGAGTTGTGGCTGCCAAGCCTCACTCAGCTGATGTTGAATGTCTCATAAGCAGCAGCAATGCTCTGAAAACAAGTGAAAGGTCAAGAATGTCTGTGGAGACAGAAAACCTGTATCTCTATGTACAATATAACATGCCACCATTGGCAGAATTTGACCCAAGGGAGGCAGTCAATAAGGAATAAGGAATAAGGACCATGAAAAGGTGAAGTACCAAGTTTACTTCAAAGGAGTTCTTGTGGAGGCAGAGAGTGAAGATGTGGAGGTATCAGTACCACCTAAGAAGGTCAAGAAGTTCTAACTTCTTATAGTTGTTTGGATTTAGGTTCTAAAGTTTGTTTAACTCTCTTATAGTTAGCTTAACTGCTTAAGGTTGATGTTGATATGACTCTTACCAAGGACACATAAGACAGCCAATGAGTTGCACTTACTTGAACATTGGTTTAAATGTTACTATGCTAGTCAAACTTAACATTAAGAAAAGCTGAAGAGTTGGAGTGCTACTCCAACTACTTAAAAAACTGCTACTTAAAACTAAATCTGTTTTAAGATGGTGCTCTTTGGTAGAGGGCTAGTACAGATAAAGTTTTGAAAAGATACCAAGGCACTCAAAAAAGTTAAAATGCCTTTATTTTATGGTCAAATCATAATTAAAAAATGCACTTCTTCAACATGTTTTGGCTAGAAGCCTTCATCAGGAAGTTAACACTCATTCTGAGACAAGTCTTAATTAAAAACCTCAAAATAGGTGGGTCAGCAGGTGTGAACAGTTGGATCATCACTTAACCAATGAGAACAAAGTCAGATAAAGGGTATTCAAAGCTGGAAAAAAAACAAACAAAAAAAAAGTGGCCAACAATGGGCCTAGTGTCTGCCCAGCAATACAAAAATCTGTCAAACATATAAATGCATTGCATATCACTAGGACAATAAACTCATTAAAAGAAATGGCAATATTCTATATCTTCACTGAGACCCGGGTATATAGTTGCTTTTAATCTAAAAATCCAAAAGTCTCACGTTGATTCAGCTGTTTTATCCTATTGCCTTTGTGGTATGTGATCAATGCCAATAGCCCTTAAAATAGAAGGATCACTATTATGTTTATCCTTAAAATGACGAGCCATAGGATAATTGTCATTTTTAGTTCTTATGGCATACTTATGCTCTGAGACTCTATCCTGTAAACGGCGTTTAGTTCTGCCAATGTAAAACACATTGCAGACTGGACACTCTAATTTGTAAATCACAAAAGTAGTTTTACAATTAATAAAATGTTGTATTTCATAAGTATTATCTCCATGTGTATCATAAAATGTATTACATTTAACCACATTAGAGCAATGGTTACACTGACCACATTTAAAGCTGCCACACCGTTTGACTGAAAGCCAAGTATTTTTTGAAGGTGCTGGCAAGTAGCTATGAACAAGTTTATTGCTCAAAGTAGGCGCACGTTTAAAGCTGAATATAGGGGGCTCCAAAAACACATTACCCAGAGAAGCATCACATTGTAGTAAATTCCAGTTTTTCTTGATAATATTTTTAATTTTTAATTAACATTACTTTAGGTTTGTGTTGTTGTAACTTGAGGTTTATGATCTTGTACTTCTGGTATGACCCCTGGGCCAGCCCTTGCTTCTTTTGCTCATTGAGGTTTATGTCACTATAATGTGAGAAGCAATAATGGTTGATAATCCTAATTGTTTAAGTAATAAGCAAGAATTGCATGGTTCACAATGTATAGTATGAAGTATTTAGACGTAATATTATCTAAGTTATTAATAAATAATAAGTATGTTTGAATTACATTGTAAATTTAATGAAAATAAAAAATACATTGTTGTTGAGTGATCAGTGACTTCTGTTGTGATTCAGTATTAACATTATCAACTCTTTTCATCATGGAAATTTTGGAAAATTAAACGAAATGTGAAAAAAATGTGTAAAAATTTAGTATTTACAACTACTACAACTACACAAATTTGGATTTACAACTGCACATTTTCAATTTACAACTGCACAAAAGGGGTACAAGTGCACATTAGAATAAGCCCTGGTTGGATATGCATGGAGACTGGATTTTTACTGGGAGTCTGTACAAGACCAACATGTCATTCCCATCTCAGTGTTCCAGAATTATCCCACTGTTCACAAACCAAAGATTCAAACACAGGAAACAGACTGAAGCACTGAAGCACTTTCCATCTGGGACAGACACTCAGATCACAAAACAAAAGATGCTTCTCTCTCTCACACAAACACACACACATGCGCTTGCATGCAAACACACAAATCAGGAAATGATTTCATAATTTTATTCTTAGTTCTCATCACTGCGATTTTTGGCATTGCATGAAAAGACATTTTGAAATGTGTGTGGCCTTGCTGTGATTTCTGTGTGTTTAATTAATGGATTAATTATAATTGCTTAAAATCTACATATAGTAAGTCCCTTCGGCTGCTCCCTTGTTTGCACTCGGGGTCGCCACAGCAAATCCAAGGTGGATCTGCATGTTGAATTGGCACAGGTTTTATGCCGGATGCCCTTCCTGATGCAACTCCACAGCGTCGCTGTCCTGCAAAACCTCCGTTTGTATGTGGATTTCTGCTTCCATGTTCCATTTATTTCATCATATAAAACAAACACACTCCTCTCAAAATGTGAAACTGTGATTAAAAACAAGTGCACCCTTTCTTCTTCTATGGCATTTAATGGCAGCAGGCTTTATTATTGCTGCATTACTGCCACCTTCTGCATCAGTCCGTTATAGCAGTACTATGAGTCCAGTGTTTTTCAAGTATTTAAAAAGCCAACACTTCCCCCCCACTTGACCTTTTGACTAAAATACTTGCTACAGAAGCTTCTTTGAGGCCTTACAATTGATTTTCTTCAGTTTTTACTCTATAATAGATAAACCATTCAAAAATGACGAGATATAGTTTGTAAAATAAAATATTTTGAGGAAAAAGTAAAGCACTGTGCTAAATACTGTACAGGTATATTCATTGATTCTGATTTTTTTTTACGTCTGCCAAGGATGTAATAAAAATCATCGACATTTATTTATTTGTCTGTCTGCCTTTTAGTAGGATTACGTCAAAACTACTGCACGGATTTTGATGAAGGTTTCACCACAGATACATATTGGGTCATGGAAGAACCCATTAAATTTTGTTGGTGATCTAGATCCGGATCAAAAGTTTCACTTTATATAGGATTTGAAGGATTACTGTTAGCACAATTATGTTGAATCTAGTGCACAGATTTTGTCAAAATTTTCAACACAGATACATATTAGGCCATGGAAGACTCCACTCAATTATGGTGGTGATACGGATCTGGATTCTGGATCATGATTCACTTTATATAGGCTTTGAAGGATTACTTCAAAACTGCTTCACAGTTTCTCACCAAATTTGCACCACAGATAGATATTAGGGCATGGAAGCCTCCATTGGTGGATGTCAGAAATCTCTGATTGTTCTTGTTATTTATATTACAACTGGTGGCATTGGAATGCACTGCATTCTGGTGATAGCATTTCACAACACTTTATTTAGAATTCAATCTAGTGGTATTTGGCGTTATTATGCAATATTGATCTGATGATGGTCTTTTTTAATTATATTTTTTATCTCTCAATTTTCTATAGCAATGCAAACTTCCTACAGGCACTGCACTAGTTTAAGTAATTGTAATTACTGTGAGTTAATGGTTATTGATCCAAGGAGGAGTGGGGAGCTGCACACACCACTATACATTGATGAGACAGAGATGTGGAGGGTGAAAACAGTCGAATTCCTTAGCACCATATTAGTGATGACATCACCTGGTCTTACAACACCTGACAGATCATCAAGAAGTCACAACAGAGACTGTACTTTCTGAGAAGACTGAGAAAATTTGGTATGTCAGCCAAAATTCTCAGTAACTTCTACAGGTTGATTGAGAGTATCCTCATCATTGCCATCACAGTCTGGTACAGTAATTGCACAGTCCAAGACAGGAAGGCTCTCCAGCGTGTGATTAAGACCTCACATTGGGCCTCATGTATCAACGTTGCGCACTTGTGGTGTAAATTTACGGTGTAAATTTGAAGTACACCAAAGTTGCCGTGACATGTATCAAACTGTGCGCACCTGCCCATTTCTGGCGTATGCCTGACGTGACCTTGATAAATGCGGCGGGTGAAAACAATTATAATAAACAATCAATCAATCAATTTTTTTATATAGCGCCAAATCACAACAAACAGTTGCCCCAAGGCGGTTTATATTGTAAGGCAAGGCCATACAATAATTATGTAAAACCCCAACGGTCAAAACGACCCCCTGTGAGCAAGGGGGAAGGAAAAACAGTGGGAAGGAAAAACTCCCTTTTAACAGGAAGAAACCTCCAGCAGAACCAGGCTCAGGCAGGGGCAGTCTTCTGCTGGGACTGGTTGGGGTTGAGGGAGAGAACCAGGAAAAAGACATGCTGTCGAGGGGAGCAGAGATCGATCAATAATGATTAAATGCAGAGTGGTGCATACGGAGCAAAAAGAGAAAGAAACAGTGCATCACGGGAACCCCCCAGCAGTCTACGTCTATAGCAGCATAACTAAGGGATGGTTCAGGGTCACCTGATCCAGCCCTAACTATAAGCTTTAGCAAAAAGGAAAGTTTTAAGCCTAATCTTAAAAGTAGAGAGGGTGTCTGTCTCCCTGATCTGAATTGGGAGCTGGTTCCACAGGAGAGGAGCCTGAAAGCTGAAGCCTCTGCCTCCCATTCTACTCTTACAAACCCTAGGAACTACAAGTAAGCCTGCAGTCTGAGAGCGAAGCGCTCTATTGGGGTGATATGGTACTACAAGGTCCCTAAGATAAGATGGGACCTGATTATTCAAAACCTTATAAGTAAGAAGAAGAATTTTAAATTCTATTCTAGAATTAACAGGAAGCCAATGAAGAGAGGCCAATATGGGTGAGATATGCTCTCTCCTTCTAGTCCCCGTCAGTACTCTAGCTGCAGCATTTTGAATTAACTGAAGGCTTTTTAGGGAACTTTTAGGACAACCTGATAATAATGAATTACAATAGTCCAGCCTAGAGGAAATAAATGCATGAATTAGTTTTTCAGCATCACTCTGAGACAAGACCTTTCTGATTTTAGAGATATTGCGTAAATGCAAAAAAGCAGTCCTACATATTTGTTTAATATGCGCTTTGAATGACATATCCTGATCAAAAATGACTCCAAGATTTCTCACAGTATTACTAGAGGTCAGGGTAATGCCATCCAGAGTAAGGATCTGGTTAGACACCATGTTTCTAAGATTTGTGGGGCCAAGTACAATAACTTCAGTTTTATCTGAGTTTAAAAGCAGGAAATTAGAGGTCATCCATGTCTTTAGCTAATTTAGTTTAGCTAATTGGTGTGTGTCCTCTGGCTTCATGGATAGATAAAGCTGGGTATCATCTGCGTAACAATGAAAATTTAAGCAATACCGTCTAATAATACTGCCTAAGGGAAGCATGTATAAAGTGAATAAAATTGGTCCTAGCACAGAACCTTGTGGAACTCCATAATTAACTTAATTCTGTGAAGAAGATTCCCCATTTACATGAACAAATTGTAATCTATTAGACAAATATGATTCAAACCACCGCAGCGCAGTGCCTTTAATACCTATGGCATGCTCTAATCTCTGTAATAAAATTTTATGGTCAACAGTATCAAAAGCAGCACTGAGGTCTAACAGAACAAGCACAGAGATGAGTCCACTGTCCGAGGCCATAAGAAGATCATTTATAACCTTCACTAATGCTGTTTCTGTACTATGATGAATTCTAAAACCTGACTGAAACTCTTCAAATAGACCATTCCTCTGCAGATGATCAGTTAGCTGTTTTACAATGAACCTTTCAAGAATTTTTGAGAGAAAAGGAAGGTTGGAGATTGGCCTATAATTAGCTAAGATAGCTGGGTCAAGTGATGGCTTTTTAAGTAATGGTTTAATTACTGCCACCTTAAAAGCCTGTGGTACATAGCCAACTAACAAAGATAGATTGATCATATTTAAGATCGAAGCATTAAATAATGGTAGGGCTTCCTTGAGCAGCCTGGTAGGAATGGGGTCTAATAAACATGTTGATGGTTTGGATGAAGTAACTAATGAAAATAACTCAGACAGAACAATCGGAGAGAAAGAGTCTAACCAAATACCGGCATCACTGAAAGCAGCCAAAGATATCGATACGTCTTTGGGATGGTTATGAGTAATTTTTTCTCTAATAGTTAAAATTTTGTTAGCAAAGAAAGTCATGAAGTCATTACTAGTTAAAGTTAATGGAATACTCAGCTCAATAGAGCTCTGACTCTTTGTCAGCCTGGCTACAGTGCTGAAAAGAAACCTGGGGTTGTTCTTATTTTCTTCAATTAGTGATGAGTAGAAAGATGTCCTAGCTTTACGGAGGGCTTTTTTTTATAGAGCAACAGACTCTTTTTCCAGGCTAAGTGAAGATCTTCTAAATTAGTGAGATGCCATTTCCTCTCCAACTTACGGGTTATCTGCTTTAAGCTACGAGTTTGTGAGTTATACCACGGAGTCAGGCACTTCTGATTTAAAGCTCTCTTTTTTAAAGGAGCTACAGCATCCAAAGTTGTCTTCAATGAGGATGTAAAACTATTGACGAGATACTCTATCTCACTTACAGAGTTTAGGTAGCTACTCTGCACTGTGTTGGTATATGGCATTAGAGAACATAAAGAAGGAATCATATCCTTAAACCTAGTTACAGCGCTTTCTGAAAGACTTCTAGTGTAATGAAACTTATTCCCCACTGCTGGGTAGTCCATCAGAGTAAATGTAAATGTTATTAAGAAATGATCAGACAGAAGGGAGTTTTCAGGGAATACTGTTAAGTCTTCTATTTCCATACCATAAGTCAGAACAAGATCTAAGATATGATTAAAGTTGTGGGTGGACTCATTTACTTTTTGAGCAAAGCCAATAGAGTCTAATAATAGATTAAATGCAGTGTTGAGGCTGTCATTCTCAGCATCTGTGTGGATGTTAAAATCGCCCACTATAATTATCTTATCTGAGCTAAGCACTAAGTCAGACAAAAGGTCTGAAAATTCACAGAGAAACTCACAGTAACGACCAGGTGGACGATAGATAATAACAAATAAAACTGTTTTTTGGGACTTCCAATTTGGATGGACAAGACTAAGAGTCAAGCTTTCAAATGAATTAAAGCTCTGTCTGGGTTTTTGATTAATTAATAAGCTGGAATGGAAGATTGCTGCTAATCCTCCGCCCCGGCCCGTGCTACGAGCATTCTGACAGTTAGTGTGACTCGGGGGTGTTGACTCATTTAAACTAACATATTCATCCTGCTGTAACCAGGTTTCTGTTAGGCAGAATAAATCAATATGTTGATCAATTATTATATCATTTACCAACAGGGACTTAGAAGAGAGAGACCTAATGTTTAATAGACCACATTTAACTGTTTTAGGCTGTGGTGCAGTTGAAGGTGCTATATTATTTTTTCTTTTTGAATTTTTATGCTTAAATAGATTTTTGCTGGTTATTGGTAGTCTGGGAGCAGGCACCGTCTCTACGGGGATGGGGTAATGAGGGGATGGCAGGGGGAGAGAAGCTGCAGAGAGGTGTGTAAGACTACAACTCTGCTTCCTGGTCCCAACCCTGGATAGTCACGGTTTGGAGGATTTAAGAAAATTGGCCAGATTTCTAGAAATGAGAGCTGCTCCATCCAAAGTGGGATGGATGCCGTCTCTCCTAACAAGACCAGGTTTTCCCCAGAAGCTTTGCCAATTATCTATGAAGCCCACCTCATTTTTTGGACACCACTCAGACAGCCAGCAATTCAAGGAGAACATGCGGCTAAACATGTCACTCCCAGTCTGATTGGGGAGGGGCCCAGAGAAAACTACAGAGTCCGACATTGTTTTTGCAAAGTTACACACCGATTTAATGTTAATTTTAGTGACCTCCGATTGGCGTAACCGGGTGTCATTACTGCCGACGTGAATTACAATCTTACCAAATTTACGCTTAGCCTTAGCCAGCAGTTTCAAATTTCCTTCAATGTCGCCTGCTCTGGCCCCCGGAAGACAATTGACTATGGTTGCTGGTGTCGCTAACTTCACATTTCTCAAAACAGAGTCGCCAATAACCAGAGTTTGATCCTCGGCGGGTGTGTCGTCGAGTGGGGAAAAACGGTTAGAAATGTGAACGGGTTGGCGGTGTACACGGGGCTTCTGTTTAGGGCTACGCTTCCTCCTCACAGTCACCCAGTCAGCCTGCTTTCCCAGCTGCTCGGGATCTGCCAGGGGGTAACTAACGGCGGCTAAGCTACCTTGGTCCGCACCGACTACAGGGGCCTGGCTAGCTGTAGAATTTTCCACGGTGCGGAGCCGAGTCTCCAATTCGCCCAGCCTGGCCTCCAAAGCTATGAATAAGCTACACTTATTACAAGTACCGTTACTGCTAAAGGAGGCCGAGGAATAACTAAACATTTCACACCCAGAGCAGAAAAGTGCGGGAGAGACAGGAGAAGCCGCCATGCTAAATCGGCTAAGAGCTAGTAGCTACGCTAAGCTAGCGGATTCCTAAAAACACGCAAAGTGAATAATGTGTAAATAATTTAGAGGTGATTCAGCAGAAGGAGTGCTTTAGTTAAGGCACGTAAAGATTACACTGGGAAACAAATCGTAATCTAGATAACTAGATCAATCTAACTGCGCAGATTAAACAGCTAACAGATATAGAAAAACACCGCTGTGCTCCGGAACAGGAAGTGATACAATAGCGCAGTGAGAGCCAACCACCAGTAGAGGCAAGCGAACACGGCAAACACGCCCATAAATATTCAGACTCCGCTTCAGACACACCCTCATTTTTCGACATGGAAGCCAGGAAGACGGCAAAGAAAAAGAACTCCACCAATCATGACGCGTGCCAATAGAGCGTCAAAAGCGGCCATCGTATTAATTATTTTGTAGTATAATCAAAAAAGTGTTACAGTGGTCCCTCGTTTATCACGGGAGTTACGTTCTAAAAATAGTCTGCAAAAAGCGAAGTCCGCGACGTAGTCAGCATTATTTTTTTTTACAATTATTATAGACGTTTTAAAGCTGTAAAAACCCTGTAAAACCAATTTATACACTTTTCTCAAACAGGCATTAACATTTTCTCAATTTTCTCTCGTGTGTAAACACTCTCAAAGTTCAAACCTTAGTAGAAAAATAAGACCAAACTGTTTTCAGGCCCAAACATTTGTTTGAGAAATAAAAATAGAACGTTTTCCTATAAATAATTAACAAATTTAATTTTAACGATCAACCTACGAGGTTGGACACATAAGAAATTATTAATAGTGACTGAGCAGTATTTCACAGATCGCGCCTCTGTGTCCTGGCGCCGCGCCTTTTTCCACTCACACCTGGCTGCAGGTGTCTGTTTCCGAGTGACAAACACAGTTATGAGTAGTTGTTGGCGCTCTTTTTTCTTCTGAGCGAGAAGATTCTTATAAACAGACACGCAGAACACAGAACACTGTAAAAAAAAAGGCATGCACAATTGGACTAAAAACTCCGTGAAACTGCGAGGCTGTGAAAGGTGAACCGCGTTATAGCGAGGGGCCACTGTATTCTCTTTTCACATGTCAATAATTCTTGACATGTGGATATTTGCTCGCTCAATTAATAAGACACGCCTATTTTTCAGATGTCTTTATTTTTTAAAATTTATTTCTTTATTTATTTTATTGTAACAAACGAATGGTGAAAACAAAACCTGATTGCAGCACGGGCGAAGGGAATGACAAAACTACAGTTGTAATTATCAATTTCATTGTCTAAAATGATCACACCACATAAAGTTAAGCTCAGTGTTGCTCTGGCTCCATGCTCTGGAGAAAAAGGCGAGTAGCGCTTATTTTGCGGTCAGCGCTGTGCCCACGGATTGTATTGATTATTATGTAGTATAATCAGGAAAGTGCTATTTATGTAACATATGCATTGATTTGTATAATGGCACTGTTTATCATGTTGATCAGTTTCATTTTTATGTGGATTCCAGCGCTGGTTCATTTTGGTGTATAATTTACGCCACCTCTCGACCTGGTGTATATTTTCAGCGCAGCGTACGCCAACGACCACATTGATAAATGCCAAGTAGCGCAGCCGTTTTGGCGTACACCCCATATATGCTCAAATATTGCCGTATGCACTTTGACATGTCTGGGGCAGTCTTCCCCTCACTGCAAGACATTTACCAAACCAGAGGCCTACGTAGCACACACAACCTCATCAGGGACAGTACACACCCCCAACATTCACTCTTCACACTCCTACCATCAGTTTGTCAAGTCCAGGGATACCAGGCTGGTGAACAGCTTCTACCCACAGGCCATTAGGCTACTCAATAACTCTCTTACACACTGACCCCTCCACTGCCTGAGTGACTGTTATTTCACTGTCATTCTTCTCCTCATTATTACTATCATCCTGTAAGTATTTATTACATTAGCTCTGTTCACTATTTATGCACCTATGCACCTTACAACTCCTGCATAGAAGGAATGCTACTTAAAACTACACAATATTGCACAAAATTGCCAATACTGCAGAAACTGCATATCCATGCATCCTCTAAACTGTACATCTTTTAAATACTGCGTATAATAATTCTTCTGTCTAATAATGTGTATTTTAGCATGTCTTTTCTTTTTTTTTTAATCATCTGATGTGAACTTTCTATGTGAGAATTTTCTAGGGAAAATGAACAGAGTAAGAATTTCATTGTGTGGTATAACTGCCTGTTTTTACGGTGCACTTGACAATGAAAATCTCTTAACTCTAATATATCCCTGTGACTGACTGACATCTTGTGTAGGGCATACTCATACCTTATGACTGCTGGGATAGGTACCAGCCCCCCATGACCCTTGATTGGAGAAAGCAGGTACAGAAAATGCATGACTTAATGAATGCATACTTTAAATTAATTAATTTAATTTTTTCTATCTATCTATCTATCTATCTATCTATCTATCTATCTATCTATCTATCTATCTATCTATCTATCTATCTATCTATCTATCTATCTATCTATCTATCTATCTATCTATCTATCTATCTATTTATTTTTTGTCAGTGAAGCATGTTATACTCACCATATGTGAGAAAAGGAAATCTTTCCGTTTTTTGTTTTTTTGGGGTTTTTTTTACCCAAAACTCAAAGCAGCTTTCTGCTCTCACTGGAAGGAGGCCAGTAACTTTCCAATTCAACACAGGCAACAAAAGCTTCATAATACTGCTTTCATTCAGGTTGGCAACACCACACACTGAAACGCAAAGAAGAGGAAATAATAAAATGGACTGAGAAAAAAAAATCAATTCAGACAGTGTCAAAAGTCACGCTTCAAGAGGCTGACTGCATGAATACAAAGTACGTGCACTCAGAGCATGACAGAGCATCATCAACGCCTCCACAAAGCAAATCAGAGAGAGAAAAAACATTCAGGGGCTCATGGCTCGTAACTGTGGTGTGTTTGGATGTAGCGTCAAAGAGATGGCAGCGCTTCCATCCCCGAGTACTCTGTCTGACGTCAGGGGTTTGTCTTCTTTGTCTTATGTTTTTCCCTCCTGATGTCACATGATAATGGCTGCAGATGCTGGTCTTTGAGTTGTCTTTTCCCTTGTGATGTCACATGACCTCCACAGCTGAAGTCTGACTTGAGTTCTTTGGGTGATTATTTCTTTTGTGAAGTCACGTGACCTGCACAGTGCAAGCTGGTCTTCTTGGTGTTCTTATTTCTCATGTACAGTCATATGATGAAGGCTGCAGACACTGGTCTATTTGCACTGGTCTAGTAAAAAAAAAAAAAAATGTTAAACTAGTTAAAAAAAAAATTACTCATACATCATCAATCAATCAATCAATTTTTTTTTTATATAGCGCCAAATCACAACAAACAGTTGCCCCAAGGCGCTTTATATTGTAAGGCAAGGCCATACAATAATTATGTAAAACCCCAACGGTCAAAACGACCCCCTGTGAGCAAGCACTTGGCTACAGTGGGAAGGAAAAACTCCCTTTTAACAGGAAGAAACCTCCAGCAGAACCAGGCTCAGGGAGGGGCAGTCTTCTGCTGGGACTGGTTGGGGCTGAGGGAGAGAACCAGGAAAAAGACATGCTGTGGAGGGGAGCAGAGATCGATCACTAATGATTAAATGTAGAGTGGTGCATACAGAGCAAAAAGAGAAAGAAACAGTGCATCATGGGAACCCCCCAGCAGTCTGCGTCTATAGCAGCATAACTAAGGGATGGTTCAGGGTCACCTGATCCAGCCCTAACTATAAGCTTTAGCAAAAAGGAAAGTTTTAAGCCTAATCTTAAAAGTAGAGAGGGTGTCTGTCTCCCTGATCTGAATTGGGAGCTGGTTCCACAGGAGAGGAGCCTGAAAGCTGAAGGCTCTGCCTCCCATTCTACTCTTACAAACCCTAGGAACTACAAGTAAGCCTGCAGTCTGAGAGCGAAGCGCTCTATTGGGGTGATATGGTACTACAAGGTCCCTAAGATAAGATGGGACCTGATTATTCAAAACCTTATAAGTAAGAAGAAGAATTTTAAATTCTATTCTAGAATTAACAGGAAGCCAATGAAGAGAGGCCAATATGGGTGAGATATGCTCTCTCCTTCTAGTCCCCGTCAGTACTCTAGCTGCAGCATTTTGAATTAACTGAAGGCTTTTTAGGGAACTTTTAGGACAACCTGATAATAATGAATTACAATAGTCCAGCCTAGAGGAAATAAATGCATGAATTAGTTTTTCAGCATCACTCTGAGACAAGACCTTTCTGATTTTAGAGATATTGCGTAAATGCAAAAAAGCAGTCCTACATATTTGTTTAATATGCGCTTTGAATGACATATCCTGATCAAAAATGACTCCAAGATTTCTCACAGTATTACTAGAGGTCAGGGTAATGCCATCCAGAGTAAGGATCTGGTTAGACACCATGTTTCTAAGATTTGTGGGGCCAAGTACAATAACTTCAGTTTTATCTGAGTTTAAAAGCAGGAAATTAGAGGTCATCCATGTCTTTATGTCTGTAAGACAATCCTGCAGTTTAGCTAATTGGTGTGTGTCCTCTGGCTTCATGGATAGATAAAGCTGGGTATCATCTGCGTAACAATGAAAATTTAAGCAATACCGTCTAATAATACTGCCTAAGGGAAGCATGTATAAAGTGAATAAAATTGGTCCTAGCACAGAACCTTGTGGAACTCCATAATTAACCTTAGTCTGTGAAGAAGATTCCCCATTTACATGAACAAATTGTAATCTATTAGACAAATATGATTCAAACCACCGCAGCGCAGTGCCTTTAATACCTATGGCATAGGTACCTTCACTAATGCTGTTTCTGTACTATGATGAATTCTAAAACCTGACTGAAACTCTTCAAATAGACCATTCCTCTGCAGATGATCAGTTAGCTGTTTTACAACTACCCTTTCAAGAATTTTTGAGAGAAAAGGAAGGTTGGAGATTGGCCTATAATTAGCTAAGATAGCTGGGTCAAGTGATGGCTTTTTAAGTAATGGTTTAATTACTGCCACCTTAAAAGCCTGTGGTACATAGCCAACTAACAAAGATAGATTGATCATATTTAAGATCGAAGCATTAAATAATGGTAGGGCTTCCTTGAGCAGCCTGGTAGGAATGGGGTCTAATAAACATGTTGATGGTTTGGATGAAGTAACTAATGAAAATAACTCAGACAGAACAATCGGAGAGAAAGAGTCTAACCAAATACCGGCATCACTGAAAGCAGCCAAAGATAATGATACGTCTTTGGGATGGTTATGAGTAATTTTTTCTCTAATAGTTAAAATTTTGTTAGCAAAGAAAGTCATGAAGTCATTACTAGTTAAAGTTAATGGAATACTCAGCTCAATAGAGCTCTGACTCTTTGTCAGCCTGGCTACAGTGCTGAAAAGAAACCTGGGGTTGTTCTTATTTTCTTCAATTAGTGATGACTAGAAAGATGTCCTAGCTTTACGGAGGGCTTTTTTATAGAGCAACAGACTCTTTTTCCAGGCTAAGTGAAGATCTTCTAAATTAGTGAGACGCCATTTCCTCTCCAACTTACGGGTTATCTGCTTTAAGCTACGAGTTTGTGAGTTATACCACGGAGTCAGGCACTTCTGATTTAAAGCTCTCTTTTTTAAAGGAGCTACAGCATCCAAAGTTGTCTTCAATGAGGATGTAAAAGTATTGATGAGATACTCTATCTCACTTACAGAGTTTAGGTAGCTACTCTGCACTGTGTTGGTATATGGCATTAGAGAACATAAAGAAGGAATCATATCCTTAAACCTAGTTACAGCGCTTTCTGAAAGACTTCTAGTGTAATGAAACTTATTCCCCACTGCTGGGTAGTCCATCAGAGTAAATGTAAATGTTATTAAGAAATGATCAGACAGAAGGGAGTTTTCAGGGAATACTGTTAAGTCTTCTATTTCCATACCATAAGTCAGAACAAGATCTAAGATATGATTAAAGTTGTGGGTGGACTCATTTACTTTTTGAGCAAAGCCAATAGAGTCTAATAATAGATTAAATGCAGTGTTGAGGCTGTCATTCTCAGCATCTGTGTGGATGTTAAAATCGCCCACTATAATTATCTTATCTGAGCTAAGCACTAAGTCAGACAAAAGGTCTGAAAATTCACAGAGAAACTCACAGTAACGACCAGGTGGACGATAGATAATAACAAATAAAACTGGTTTTTGGGACTTCCAATTTGGATGGACAAGACTAAGAGTCAAGCTTTCAAATGAATTAAAGCTCTGTCTGGGTTTTTGATTAATTAATAAGCTGGAATGGAAGATTGCTGCTAATCCTCCGCCTCGGCCCGTGCTACGAGCAATCTGACAGTTAGTGTGACTCGGGGGTGTTGACTCATTTAAACTAACATATTCATCCTGCTGTAACCAGGTTTCTGTAAGGCAGAATAAATCAATATGTTGATCAATTATTATATCATTTACCAACAGGGACTTAGAAGAGAGAGACCTAATGTTTAATAGACCACATTTAACTGTTTTAGTCTGTGGTGCAGTTGAAGGTGCTATATTATTTTTTCTTTTTGAATTTTTATGCTTAAATAGATTTTTGCTGGTTATTGGTAGTCTGGGAGCAGGCACCGTCTCTACGGGGATGGGGTAATGAGGGGATGGCAGGGGGAGAGAAGCTGCAGAGAGGTGTGTAAGACTACAACTCTGCTTCCTGGTCCCAACCCTGGATAGTCACGGTTTGGAGGATTTAAGAAAATTGGCCAGATTTCTAGAAATGAGAGCTGCTCCATCCAAAGTGGGATGGATGCCATCTCTCCTAACAAGACCAGGTTTTCCCCAGAAGCTTTGCCAATTATCTATGAAGCCCACCTCATTTTTTGGACACCACTCAGACAGCCAGCAATTCAAGGAGAACATGCGGCTAAACATGTCACTCCCGGTCTGATTGGGGAGGGGCCCAGAGAAAACAACAGAGTCCGACATTGTTTTTGCAAAGTTACACACCGATTTAATGTTAATTTTAGTGACCTCCGATTGGCGTAACCGGGTGTCATTACTGCCGACGTGAATTACAATCTTACCAAATTTACGCTTAGCCTTAGCCAGCAGTTTCAAATTTCCTTCAGTGTCGCCTGCTCTGGCCCCCGGAAGACAATTGACTATGGTTGCTGGTGTCGCTAACTTCACATTTCTCAAAACAGAGTCGCCAATAACCAGAGTTTGATCCTCTGCGGGTGTGTCGTCGAGTGGGGAAAAACGGTTAGAGATGTGAACGGGTTGGCGGTGTACACGGGGCTTCTGTTTAGGGCTACGCTTCCTCCTCACAGTCACCCAGTCGGCCTGCTTTCCCGGCTGCTCGGGATCTGCCAGGGGGTAACTAACGGCGTCTAAGCTACCTTGGTCCGCACCGACTACAGGGGCCTGGCTAGCTGTAGAATTTTCCATGGTGCGGAGCCGAGTCTCCAATTCGCCCAACCTGGCCTCCAAAGCTACGAATAAGCTACACTTATTACAAGTACCGTTACTGCTAAAGGAGGCCGAGGAATAACTAAACATTTCACACCCAGAGCAGAAAAGTGCGGGAGAGACAGGAGAAGCCGCCATGCTAAACCGGCTAAGAGCTAGTAGCTACGCTAAGCTAGCGGATTCCTAAAAACACGCAAAGTGAATAATGTGTAAATAATTTACAGGTGATTCAGCAGAAGGAGTGCTTTAGTTAAGGCACGTAAAGATTACACTGGGAAACAAATCGTAATCTAGATAACTAGATCAATCTAACTGCGCAGATTAAACAGCTAACAGATACAGAAAAACACCGCTGTGCTCCGGAACAGGAAGTGATACAATACCGCAGTGAGAGCCAACCACCAGTAGAGGCAAGCCCATGATATTGTCATGCCCATGATATTATCATGGGCATGACAATGGACTTTGCATCAGTGACACATGCCAAAATCAGCAGTTCAATGTGACACTCACCCAAGCCACTCCCTCAGGCTATGAGGACAACCTCTGGAAAGTATTCACAGCAATACACTTTTTCACATTTTGTTATCATATCAATTCAAATCAAATCAATTTTATTTATACGAGGGCTGTCAATAAAGTATAGGTCCTTTTATTTTTTTCAAAAACTATATGGATTTCATTCATATGTTTTTACGTCAGACATGCTTGAACCCTCATGCGCATGCGTGAGTTTTTCCACGCCTGTCGGTGACGTCATTCACCTGTGAGCACTCCTTGTGGGAGGAGTCGTCCAACCCCTCGTCGGAATTCCTTTGTCTGAGAAGTTGCTGAGAGACTGGCGCTTTGTTTGATCAAAATGTTTTCTAAACCTGTGAGGCACATCGAAGTGGACACGGTTCGAAAAATTAAGCTGGTTTTCCGTGAAAATTTTAACAGCTGATGAGAGATTTTGAGGTGATACTGTTGCTTTAAGGACTTCCCACGGAGCGAGACATTGCGCAGTGGTCCCAGGCGCCGTCGTCAGCCTGTTTCAAGCTGAAAACCTCCACATTTCAGGCTCTATTGATCCAGGACGTCGTGAGAGAACAGAGAAGTTTCGGAAGAAGTCGGTTTCAGCATTTTATCCGGATATTCCACTGTTAAAGGAGATTTTTTTAATGAAAGACGTGCGGACTGGGCCGCGCGTTGGGACGCAGCCGGCGTGGTGCGGCGGCACAGGAAAAACACCTCCGTGTTGATAACCATTTGTAAAATCCAGGCGGCTTTTGATGGCTTTCAGTGGAGTGAGTATATGAGAAATTGTTTAACAGCTGGACATGTTCCAACTTGTCCTTAAGGCTTCCAACAGAGGTGTTTTTCCTGTGGCGGAGCATCGCAGCAGCTGCGAGCCGACGCTGCAATCCGCCCGCACGTCTTTCATTAAAAAAATCTCCTTTAACAGTGGAATAAAATGTTATTTTACAGTCTTATACCAAAATGGAGTAAATTCATGTTTTTTCCTCAAAATTCTACTCGCAACACCCTGAAAAGACAACTTGAAAAAAGCTAAGAAATCACACGTACGTAAGTATTCGCAACCTTTGCTCAATACTGTGTTGAGGTATTTTTGGCAGCAATTACAGCCTCAAGTGTTCTTGAATCTGATGCCACAAGGTTGGCGCATCGTTCAGCAGTTTTGTCCATTCCTCTTTGCAGCACCTCTCAACCTCCATTAGGCTGGATGGGGAGTGTCAGTGCACAGCCATTTTCAGATCTCTCCAGAGATGTTCAGTCAGATTCAGGTCTGGGCTCTGGCTGGGGCACTGGGCCACTCAAGGACACTCCTTTGATATCTTGGCTGTGTGATTCGGGTCATTGTCCTGCTGAAAGATAAACCGTCACCCCAGTCTGAGGTCAAGAGCATTCTTTAGTGACTTTTCTTCCAGGATTACTCTGTACTTTCCCTCCATCCTGAGTAGTCTCCCAGTTTCTGCCACCGAAAAACATCTCCACAGCATGATGCTGTGGGGATGTTTAACTGTAGGGATGGTGCCTGGTTTCCTCCAAACATGTCCACTGGCATTCACGCCAAAGAGTTAAATCCTTGTCTCATCAGACCAGAGAATTTTTTTTCTCATGGTCTCGGAGTCCTTCAGGTGCCTTTTTGCAAACTCCAGGCAGGCTGCCATGTGTCTTTTACTAAGGACTGTCTTCCGTCTGGCTACTCTACTGTAGCGAAATTGGCCACAGACATATCTTTACAAAATCAAAAGTTGCCTTAATTTTCCACTTTTAAAAAAGAACTGACTCTCCAGACATTTCTAAGGTTGGAATGTGTAACACTGGTCTAACTCTATGTTATTGAAGTCCCTTTAAGCAGAGAGTAGTGACATGACAAGCCGGGAAAAAAATGGTTACATGACTCGTGGTCATGTAACCATCATGAGGCCAAAATAGTGTTCGCTGTTAAGCTATCTGCATGCAAATGCATCTTATTTATTTTATTTATTTGCTAAAAATGTCTGGTTTATGTGCATTTAGATGAACAGATAGACACAACATGGTGTTCAAGTACAGATTACCTTCAGATCTGAACAGAAGGAAAATTTGAGAAAATAAAGTCAGCCATGTAGAATGGAAGACAACTTCATCATCAAAGTTTTATGAGGTAGGAAAATTTAGTGTTCAGTCCCATGTAATATCAATTATTTCATTTATATAGTGCACATATGTCCACAGATGACCATTACAGAAGAAAACACCCACTCCATCCCTGCCACATAAACTGCACTATCACCATAGTGGATTTTCTGCACTAATTTCCCCACTAAGCTAATGGATTCCGCAGCCACAATCGCCACAAGCCCTATAGGGTAGCTAATTACCTGCTCCATGGCCTGGTGTAAAGAATTAATATTACCCTTCCCATAGAGCTCTAGCTATGTTCACAGACAAGATGGCGGTGCCTTTCCCAATAGGGTGAATGCCATCCGGCATCAGCAAGCCACGGTGGCCCCAAAACGAAGGTCAGTTATCAATAAAACTAAAGCCTTGCTGTCTACAAAATTGCAAAAGCCACCTATTTAACAATGTCAGCCTGCTAACAGCCTCATCCTTACCCACTGAGGGGAGGGGAACAGAGACTATTGATTGATGCTGACACATCTTTCTGGTGAGGTCAGAAGTCCTCTTTAAGTCCATTTTGTGACCTCAGAGTGCTTCATTATAATGTAACTGGCGCCGACGTGCATAACTATGTGGCTGTTTCTAGTGTCATGTTCCTTTGTCTGTCTGCCCTTCTGCAGTGTCAGCACCCTAAGATGAGAGACAGTGTCGGGAGCTGTGGCCCGAGAAACACATTTGACATCAGCCGATGTTTATAAACTGACAGATAGGTGACAGAGTCTCCTATCACTAACGCCCGGCATTTCGGCCTGGAGGTTGGGGTGGAAGTCACCTGTAGGCTAAAGGGCTAACAACAGGCACATCCAAAGCAGAAAACCAATTCTCATTTCTCAGTGTTGAGTGTAATCCAGGTACCACAACTGGTCACAGAGCCCCATGTGACTTCCTCCACCTAACAACCGTCTGTAAGCTGTTGTCCGCAGCCGGCATGCTAAACTAATGCTGACGGGTGCGGTAGCTAGCCCAACACTTACCACATCTGGAGTGCCCATAATATGTAACTCCACTACAGTAAGTAATAGGCCGTGAGCCAGTAGGGTTGGTCGGTCGGTACCAGTTCAGCCGGCAAATAACCGTTATTATTTTCTGTTAGTGGGTTGTCTCAGAAGGAAAAAAGTTGGCTAGACTTGCGGGACTCACAGCTTAAGGCTGTGGCGGCCATTTTAGTCGGCCATTACTGAAAAAGCTGTTTTTTTGTCATGGGATGAAAAGTAACAAGTGTAGGGGCATAAATGATGTGTCTATACCCATGTTTTCCATGGTCAGAGAACCCAATGGCAATGCCTAGAACTGCTTTAGGTGGTCATTTGAGTAGTAAAGTGGCCATTGTGGGTCGACCATTAGCCGAAATCATATTTTACCATCTATCATCAAAACTATTGGACATAGGATAATGAATGATGTGTCTAGGCCTATGTTTTGAGGGTCAAAGAATACAATAAAGGTATTTCATTTTACTAAAATGGTATGTGGTGGTGTTTTAATGTAATCCATATAGTTTTCCCTTGCAAAATACCTATATGGCAGCAACATGTAAGTACATGTATATGGGGTCTAACCATATGCATGTAATATTAACACCTATGCCATGGGCCTAATATGTAGAAGCAAGACAGTCATAATGTTGAATGTGACAAACTTCAATATTGACTAACAGTTGGCAGTTTAGCAACATACATGCTTTGAGTTGGATAAATGCTTGCAAAACTATTATAAGCATGAGTTTTCCTAGAATTGTGTAATTGCTGTTGTAAAAAAGGTATATTGTATGATGCATGATGTTATTTAAGTTCAAATGTATTTCATCTATACGCATAGTGATCCATATAATGCAAAATATTTATTTTATCTTCCTATTAGGTGCATGAAGAGTAGAGAATAGATATGGATGAAAATAGTGGTGGTGGTGCTTCAAATTCTTCTAGTGCTTCTAGTGCATGTACTAACACACAATCTGCTGACGGACCAGGTCCTTCAAAGCGAGTGAAACGAACTAGAACCTGTATAATCCATAGTACAGATGATCAGTCAGAGTTAATTTCAGTAAAGGACATGGAATCATGGCAGCGTCTACTTCATGCAGCTGAAGTTAGAAATCATACACCTATCCTGGAAGTGGCTAAAAGCCTTGCTGAAGGTGAAGTTCCGGATGAATGCATATCTTATCACAAGAAATGTCGCAACAACTTTGTCCACCTGAAATCTCTGAAGAAAATTGAGAGGGAGAGGTCTAAAGAATGTGATGATGATGATGTTAGTGATGATGAACAAGGGGGACAACGTGTATCGTAAAGACGGTCTAGCTCCATTTCTGATCAAACATCTAGAGTGTATAGGTCAGTTTGCATCTTCTGCATGAACAAACACAAATATATCAAAGGCAGCAATACCAGAGAGCCCCTGACAAAATGTGCAGAACTACGAAGTGATGAATCCATTATTATTATGAACACCATTTCCGAATATGGGGTACCTATGGAAAATGGCATTTTTTTGGTAGAAAGCTGTGAGTCTCAAAAGTCCAGCCAGGGAAAATGTAAACTAGGGATACTGTTCTAAACAAAAATGCATATTAGAATTTGCCATCCCAGGTGGTACCGATAGCTGAAACGGACACAGCTCTCTAAGAGAGCCACCCTGAAACCACTCCTCTAATATTCGCAACATGAGAATTTTATTTACATAAATAAGATTCACAATAGATGTACTTAAAAACTAAAAAAAAAGTGATAAACAAAAATAGAAGAAATGAATACAACCTTGCGTCCAGCCCCTCTCCAGGAGTTGGGTACCAGAGCCCAAGCTGTGCTTGGAGGCGAGCCCGACTATCTCTAGTCGGTATCTCTCAACCTCAAGAGGTGAAGCCACCGATCTGACCTCCACCGACCTGAAGAGGTGCTTTGCCCTCTTCAGGTCGGTGGAGTGTCCTTGCCTCAAGTGGAGGAGTTTAAGTATCTCGGGGTCTTGTTCACGAGTGAGGGACGGATGGAGCGTGAGATCGATAGACGGATCAGTGCAGCATCTGCAGTGATGCGGTCGCTGTATCGGACCGTCGTGGTGAAGAGAGAGCTGAGTATGGGGGCAAAGCTCTCGATTTACCGATCGATCTACGTTCCGATCCTCACCTATGGTCATGAGATTTGGCTCATGACCGAAAGAACGAGATAACGAGTACAAGTGGCCGAGATGAGTTTCCTCCACAGGGTGGCCGGGCGCTCCCTTAGAGATAGGGTGAGGAGCTCGTTCACTCGGGAGGAGCTCGGAGTGAAGCTCCTCCATGTCGAAAGGAATCAGTTGAGGTGGCTGGGGCATCTTTTCCAGATGCCCCTTGGACGCTTCGCTGGAGAGGTGTTCCGGGCACGTCCCATTGGGAGGAGGCCCCGGGGAAGACCCAGGATATGCTGGAGGGACTACATCTCTCGGCTGGCTTGGAAACGCCTTGGGGTTCCCCCGGATGAGCTGGGGGAGGTGTGTGTGAATCAGGAGGTCTGGGCGGCTTTGCTTGAGCTGCTGCCCCCGCCGACCCGACTCCGGATAAAGCGGAAGAAAATGGATGGATGGAATACAACCTTGTTGTGATTAGAAGAGCATCATTCAGCACACAGTGTATTGGGAGCAAGTTGCAAGATCTGTGAAGCATGTACAGTCAAACTAGCCTAAACCATCATTGTAGCAACCATATATATTTGTATGGTTTTCAATGTAATAAACACTGTATATAATGGATTTTGTGTAACAGATTTTTGCTCACATCTGACAAAATGTCCCATCTGACCACAATGCATTTATGCATTTATACCAGACAGAGCCTGAGCATACACAGTAACAGAGGTACAAAATTAAAGTTCAGCAGTGACACTCACCGATTCGAGGAAAATCATTTTGGTGGTTAAAAGACCAACCATTTATTTTTTTAAAACTGTGCTGAGACACAGACCCACAACCTGCCATGCACCTGTTAAAACAGACACCACAAAAGACTGTGGCATTGACATGTTTCTGGTTTCATGCTTTCCTTTAATAATTTAAAAGTTTTTGCAGTTAACACGCTGATTACATTTCAATAATGTGTCAAATATGTTTGGCAGAAAAGTCTGTAAATTTACAACATGGAGTTGGAAAAAGAGGAAATTGTACAGCTTACCTTTGAATTGGAGGTGATGATTGTTGAAAAAAAATTTGTTGAGGGACAAATTAATCCAGAATAAAGCTTAATCAAGTGATGTGGAATTAAAATTGTCACACAAGTTGACATCATTGCATGACACAGAGTTACAGAGTTGCAGAAGCAACCATAAATCAGGCTTTAAAATAATTAAATAAATCATCATAAATTGTAAATGATAGCTTAACTATTTTATATTTATTTTGATAGCACCTGTACCTGGATGTGTTGCTGTCTGTGGTTAACTGATAATAAAAAAATGTTGAATGCAGAAAAGGTTAGTTCAGTAGTTCAGCAGCATTTGCCCCAAAATGGCGTGATGTTGCCAGTTATTGCCACTTTCTGTATCAAGGGACTCTATATGTTATCATCCTGCACCAAAATCTGGGCTTCAAGCATGAGAGGGCGTCATAGCAACCGGGAGTGACAGCTGTCACTCGTCATCAGCACCAGCTGTCACTCATCCACTTCACCACCACCATAAAGGCCGGACTGCAACTCCTCCTCCCCGCCGAGAAATCAGCTACCTTGGAGGTAATTTCTCTGCTGTATTCACAACGAATAATAGTCTGATCTCATTTGCAGCCATTTTCCTGTGACGTGTTCCTTATCTGCTGTATTGGCGTTTGGTGTGGACTGCGATGGCTTCGCCTCCCACCCCAACCAGATAAGTGGTTTTCACAGGAGCTGTACGAGTGTGTTATTGGAGGTGGAGGTTCTCCCTCCTTACAGAACACAGACTGTGGGATTACTGAGTGTGCGTACTCACACTCACCTGTGCTGTTTCTGTTCTCTGCCAGCAGTACCAGGTCTGACAGCTGGAGACGGTGACCACCTGGGGACCCAGGACTTGGCTGCTCCGGTGTTCTTCAGATCCGTTGGCAGTGAGGGCCGTGTGGGATCCGGCTCGGTTCTGGACGGGCGTCTCCTATCCTCAAGCCTGCCCACACGTCACCCAACGTGTAATTGACTATAGTCCCAAACTGATTGTTGTCTGTATTCCGTTGTGCACAATTTACAACATTAAATTGTTACTGTTTGGCTTATCCATTGCCCGTTCTTTTACACCCCCTGTTGTGGGTCCGTGTTCCTACACTTTCACAACACAATCAGATGACAAAAGATCAAATGTCATAAAAACGACCAACATTGGGATGGAATCACAGTGCCAATTAGAAGAAGGACATGGAGCCTTCAATGCGCAAATATCCTTTCTTTTTTCAAAAGAGAGAAATTGTAATTTATTTTGCTTTTGTTATAGTTAACCAAAGACAAAAGCTATATTCCAAATTCATCTGATACACATTTCTTTCATGTGATGGTATGAGAATTCCTTTCATTACTCTTGGTACATGTTTAAACTTTATTTGTAATTACTGGTAGTGGAAGAATGAAGAAGAATGAAGGTATATGACATTTATTCCATCTGATGGGCTTTTCAAATAACCTTTGTTGGGAGAAACCTGATGCCAAGTAGGTGGAGCTTAGGACCATATGCATACCATCTTTAAAATAACCCTGGAACAAAGGTTCCACTCTCTTATTTGATTCTCTTTGATTTACTTCCATCCCTCTTCAACACTAACTCCTTAGCTTGTGGCTTTTGTTTCATTGTTTCTTTTGTTTCATTGTATTTCCTTTTATTGCATAACTTTTGTTGTTTGATGCACCAGTTTTAATACCTTTTAAGGCATGAATCAAGTCCTCTGCATTTTGAAGACAACTTCTGTGCTGAGTTTTTCCAAACTAGCAATGTATACTCAACAAAAATATAAACGCAACACTTTTGTTTTTGCTCCCATTTTGTATGAGATGAACTCAAAGATCTAAAACTTTTTCCACATACACAATATCACCATTTCCCTCAAATATTGTTCACAAACCAGTCTAAATCTGAGATAGTGAGCACTTCTCCTTTGCTGAGATAATCCATCCCACCTCACAGGTGTGCCATACCAAGATGCTGATTAGACACCATGATTAGTGCACAGGTGTGCCTTAGACTGCCCACAATAAAAGGCCACTCTGAAAGGTGCAGTTTTGTTTTATTGGGGGGGATACCAGTCAGTATCTGGTGTGACCACCATTTGCCTCATGCAGTGCAACACATCTCCTTCGCATCATCCGTGAAGAGAACACCTCTCCAACGTGCCAAACGCCAGCGAATGTGAGCATTTGCCCACTCAAGTCTGTTACGACGACGAACTGGAGTCAGGTCGAGACCCCGATGAGGACGATGAGCATGCAGATGAGCTTCCCTGAGACGGTTTCTGACAGTTTGTGCAGAAATTCTTTGGTTATGCAAACCGATTGTTTCAGCAGCTGTCCGAGTGGCTGGTCTCAGACGATCTTGGAGGTGAACATGCTGGATGTGGAGGTCCTGGGCTGGTGTGGTTACACGTGGTCTGCGGTTGTGAGGCTGGTTGGATGTACTGCCATATTCTCTGAAACGCCTTTGGAGACGGCTTATGGTAGAGAAATGAACATTCAATACACGAGCAACAGCTCTGGTTGACATTCCTGCTGTCAGCATGCCAACTGCACGCTCCCTCAAATCTTGCGACATCTGTGGCATTGTGCTGTGTGATAAAACTGCACCTTTCAGAGTGGCCTTTTATTGTGGGCAGTCTAAGGCACACCTGTGCACTAATCATGGTGTCTAATCAGCATCTTGGTATGGCACACCTGTGAGGTGGGATGGATTATCTCAGCAAAGGAGAAGTGCTCACTATCACAGATTTAGACTGGTTTGTGAACATTATTTGAGGGAAATGGTGATATTGTGTATGTGGAAAAAGTTTTAGATCTTTGAGTTCATCTCATACAAAATGGGAGCAAAACCAAAAGTGTTGCATTTATATTTTTGTTGAGTGTATTTGTGAGTATCCAAATTCATTTCCCGCTTAATGCCAAAAGTGTTTTTGTTTACTTTATTTTTTCTCCACAACTTTCTTTGCAAAGCCATGAACTTTTTCTAAATATTACAAAGACTTTAAATTGAACTTCCACATTTTTTGGAAGCATTTGGAGCATTTTTGATGGCATACATCCTTGGTTGTTCGGTGAATCAATCTTCTACGGACCATTGAGCTATCACATTCCGTCCTGATGGGAAAAAGAGCCAGATCCACGCCTGTAGTCATCTGGGAGACCCAGTGGGTTTACCTTGATGCAGGTCAATTAAAGAAGACCAGGTACCGATCCAAAGGAACCAGATAAGTGATCCTTCAAGTGTTCTGATTGTCTTTGATCTCAGTGATGCAGTGGCTTTCTTTGTTATTTTTTTTCTTTTTTTTTAATAATAATAATTTGTGAACCCAAAATTCAGTGATAAATTCCCACAAGGTTTATTCTTATTAAATTTATATATTTCATTCTTTCATTTCTCTTGTTTTCCACGTCTCATTATCAACATATCAGTTCAGTAACAGAACTATGAATCATGACTCATATTGTCAAAATCTCAGTCACTTTTGTTTGTACCTATACATATGTAAATAAATCTGAAAATATTACACCAGTTGTGTCATGGTCTGCCCTGGTCCTGTCCTATTTTAACCTTGTGTAGGTTGTGAGTCTTTCCAACAGATGGCACACTGCAGAGCTGAGGAACACCTGTAACTCATCATCTCCTTGCACCTGAAGCTTATGAGCAGCTCATTAGCACCAGGCTACTTAATCCCAGGCTTGCAGCTCACTGACTGCCAGATTGTTGGAGGTTTTTCCATGTCCTTGCCGTGAAGCCAGATGATTTTCTGTGCCATGAAGCCAGATTCTCTGCATGCGATTCCATGACCTTGAACTCGTCTTTCCTGCCGCTTACACGTGCTCAGACGACGGAGCTTCCCGCAACTATGTTCACGGAAACCTGGCCAACTCTAATTCCCGTTTTAGAGCATGTTGATTTTCCTGGTGTTCCCAGACACTATCCTTTGCAGCTTCCACACTGCATCTACTCCTGGCTCCACAGCTATCTGCACCACGTCACTTTGGAACTCTCCGACTCTCAGCTCAGAGCGCGAAGCTCTGCCCCGCTCCAGTTAAGTTTCTTCATGTTCTATGGGATTCTGTTCTCACACATTCCTGCTAGTGCATGAATAGAACTGTTCCAAGCGCTAGTACGTAAGAACTGTATGAACTCTGATATTGCACCACTAAGAACTTTCCAAGTCATTTCTAAAGTCAAGTCCTGCTTAATTAGAACTGCGTCACAAGACGTGCAGCACTTGACCTCTGGGTCATTCCATGTCAATTCAACAAATATTTGAGGGGCTTCACGCACTTTGTCTTAGGTTTTTTATTATTATTTTATTTTAATCAAATATTCCCAGACTATTCAGAACAACAAATCTGAAATTTGAGGCCTGTAGGCCAAGTAGTTTCTGAGATATGGCCAATTTAGTGTGCATGGGGTCTGCCGTTTTTTAAGCAAAAATTTCTGGAGCCATGTTCAAGGTAGAATATCTCATCAAACCAGAACTTTTCTGTGACAGTTGTCATTGACACCCAGACTTTGACTATAGTCAAACAGACATTGACACTAAACTGTGAAGTTTATGTATGCTCAAACTAATATTACACTGACTATTGCAAGCATCCATGTTTGACACACTGAAGCATACCATTACACTCAAAGAAGCCTTTCCATTTCTTGGCTCCTTAATGCCAGCTATACTGGCTATGAAATATGTAAATTTGGCATATCTGTGGTAAACAGTTATTGTGGGAGAAACCCCTAAAATCTGAAAAACATTTTGTGGTCGAATTTTATTGGAAAAAAAAGCTCATGTGGGCAGTAAATAAAGCTCTTCAAACTGATTACATTTTGAAGGTATTGATATCTACTTTATGTGTTATAAATATGGCCTTCTTTATAAAACTCCTTCCTGGTTAATTTAAGCATCCAATTATGGCTAATTTGTGCACTCGCGAATGTATTTCTAGTGCTGAAATGACAATTTCATTTTAATTGTGTGCACACACTGCATTCATATGATTCATGGCACACCCCAGAATGCTTGCACATAGATCTGCCAGGGGGATTCCCCAGTGTTTCCAGAGTTACTAGGCTTATATCCACCTGCATGATGAGCAATGCAGTGAATGGGGTACTGCATGTCTGGACAAGTTCAAAGCTGCTGCTGTCAGTCTGATTGGAGTAAGAATGACTGCACATCTTCCTCCCTGTTCTTTTTGGTCTGATGAAAGTGAATGTCATCACACTTCTTTCTGCAGGTGAATATTTTGATGATCTACATTTCAAATTTCTTTAAACAGTCCAATAAACACTGAATGCAGTTTTTCAATTGGTAGATCAGTCTTGTCAGTCATGTAATGCTTTGGAATAACACTTTTCAATTTCATGGTTTCTTGTAGGAAACAAGGGGTCAAGCCCATCACAAACTTAAATGATGCTACAAGAGAACTTCTGCTTTGCAGAACAGGCACATCACACAACATCACACTCATCTTGCAGGTGGATATAAGCCTAGTAACCATGGAAACCTTGGGGAATCCCTCTGGCAGATCTACTGTATGTGCAAGCATTCTGGGGTGTGCCATGAATCATATGAATGCAGTGTGTTCTCAAAATTAAAATGAAATTGTCATTTCAGTACTAGAAATACATTCGCGAGTGCACAAATGAGCCATAATTGGATGCTTAAATTAACCAGGAAGGAGTTTCATAAAGAAGGCCATATTTATAACACATAAAATAGATATCAATACCTTCAAAATGGAATCAGTTTGAAGAGCTTTATTTACTGCCCACATGAGCTTTTCTTCTAATAAAATTCGACCACAAAATGTTTTTTTTTTTCAGATTTCAGGGGTTTCTCCCACAGTAACTGTTTACCACAGATATGCCAAATTTACATATTTCATAGCCAGTATAGCTGGCATTAAGGAGTCAAGAAATGAAAAGGCTTCTTTGAGTGTAATGGTATGCTTCAGTGTCTCAAACATGGATGCTTGCAATATTCAATGTAATATTTTCCATAGTTTGAGCATACATAAACTTCACAGTTTAGTGTCAATGTCTGTTTGACTATAGTCCAAGTCTGGGTGTCCATGACAACTGCCACAGAAAATTTCAGGCCTCTAAGTCCATTATTTGCTGAAATATTCTACCTTGAACATGGCTCCAGAAATGACGGCCGTAATTTTTGCCTAAAAAAACGGCAGACCCCATACACACAAAATTGGCCATATCTCAGAAACTACTTGGCCTACAGGCCTCAAACTTCAGATTTGTTGTTCTGAATAGTCTGGGAATATTTGACTAAAATTTGAAGAAACTCTGAGACAAAGTGCGTGAGGCCCTCGTTGAATTGACATAGAATGACCCCTCTGAAGATAATTCATGAACTGTGAACGATTCCTGAACAGCAAACCTTATTTACTAAACTGTGAACAATAGTCCCAGAACTGTGAACATTCCTGTTTTGAGCCTTCAGTGAACTGTCTGTTGTTAAAGGCTTCAGTGTTACAGGAGCAATCACTCTCCTCCGTTATCCTAGTTCCCGTCCTTGGCTCTGTGTGCTAAGATGGCCTCAGGATTCCAGTTTGTTCTCAGACTCCCAAGTCTGTCCGTGTGTATTCCAGCATCAAGATTTCTAAAACTACAAGCAGGCCATGTCTTGGCTCAGCAGGCCATCTAACCAGCACAGCATTATCCATAAGTTTACTGTAAATAAATCTCTTTTCGTTGACAACCTGTTCTGTTCCTTGCTCCCAGCGTGTAAGTCCCTCACCAAGTACCGCTCCGGTCCCGTCCGAACCCCTAATCATGAAAAGTTGTTTGTCTTGTGTCCACTTGAAGACAGATGTTTAATGTGCCTTTCCAAGTCATATCCAGTCAACTGAGTTTACACCAGGTGGACTCCAATTAAGCTGTAGAAACATCTCAAGGATGATCAGTGGAAACAGGATGCACCTGAGCTCAATTTTGAGCTTCATGGCAAAGGCTGTGAATACTTACGTACATGTGATTTTTTTTTTTTTAAGTTTATATTTTTAATACATTTACAAAAATCTAAAACTTTTTCACATTGTCATTATATCAGGCTGGATGGGCAGGAATCGCAGGACACAAATGCATGGTTCATACAAACAGCTCTGGTTTTTAAAAGGCTTTACTGTCGAGGACAGTAGAGGTCGGTACATGAGTAAGCAGTCCAGAAAAAGCAGCAGTACAGGCTGGAGGTCAGGTACACACAAGGCCAACACCCATCACCAAGAACCAAAAGAGACAACAGAAACAGCGACAGACAGACCCAAGCAGAAAAACCCAGCAAGAGAATAAACCAACCAAAACCAATGAAATATGAAAATAACAAACAGAAAAAGAACAAAATAAAGCCTTGGATGGGCGAGCCCATCAGTCACCTGCCAACCACAGAAAAAGAAAAAAATTGCCGGCTACCATGATTACAATTTGTACAAATTTCCAATATAAATGATTCATAATATTGATGTGCTTCATCTGATTTTTACTCAAATAACTGCAAATGAGTCGACTAGTTTATGAAATGATCTCAGAAAAATGGAAACGTAAATATGTGTAGAGTTTTGTCGACTGTACCTAGCTGCGAAAGAGTGAGAAGTGGAAGAAAAAAAAACTATGCTGAACTAAAAGATGGGCATACGGCATTTCTTTAATCAAGGACCATGGAGGGTCCTGGAAGAGAGTGAAAGAAATGGTGAATGTCACTTTTACAGGTAAGTCACATTGAGTAAGAGTTGCAGGTCCTACAGTCTCTAGAGAATGTTTAGCCTATACTTGCATTTGGTGCATAAAGTTTTTAAATCCTCATCAGTAGCCCAATATTAGAGGTGCATTTCAATTGTCCTCACATGTGCTTAGCTTGTGCTGTAGCCCTGTGCTTTGTTCACGTGAGTCAGGGATGAAAAAGACTGACTTTTCCTTCTATGTTATAATTGCATATTCAAATTTTTTCATCAGGGGAGAAACCCTTGATTAAATAGAAATTTACACTTCTGGTCCAAAAAAAGTGCCTCCATCAAAGCAATGCAAGGCTCCTCCACAAATCTGTCTGGTGCCAGGTCTGGTTACAGCCTTATTCCAAAATGGATGAAATGCATTTTTCCACTCAAAATTCTACACACAATACAGCATAAATATCTAAGTATATGTGCAAAATAATAATAATTGAGATTTTTGAGAATTTATTAAATATAAAAAAACTGTGAAATCACATGCACATGAGTATTCACAGCCTTTGCCATGAAGCTCTAAATTGAGCTCAGGTGCATCCTGTTTCCACTGATCATCCTTGAGATTTTTCTACAGCTTAAGTGAAGTCCAACTGGGGTAAATTCAGTTGATTGAGCATGATTTGGAAAGGTACACACCTCTCTACATATAAGGTCCTGCAGTTGACAGTTTATGTCAGAGCACCAACCAAGCATGAAGTCAAAGGTAGTATCTGTACACCTGTGAGACAGGATTGTCTTGAGGCACAAATCTGGGGAAGGGTACAGAAATATTTCTGCTGCATTTGAAGTTCCCAGTGAGCACAGTAGCCTCCATCATTCGTAAATGGAAGAAGTTCAGATCCACCAGGCCTCGTCCTAGAGCTGGTCACCTGTCTAAACTGAATGATCGGGGGGAAGGACCTTAGTCTGGGAGGTGACCAAGATCCCAATGGTCAGAGGTCCAGCATTCCTCTGTGGAGAGAGGAGAACCTTCCAGAAGGACAACCATCTCTGCAGCAATCCACCAATCAGGCCTGTATGGTAGAGTGACCAGACAGAAGCCACTTTTTGGTAAAAGGCACATAGCAGCCCGCCTGAAGTTTGCCAAAAGGCACTTGAAGGACTCTGACCATGAGAAACAAAATTCTCTGGCTTGATGAGACAACAATTGAATTATTTGCAAGGCATCATGTTTGAAGAAATCCAGGCACCTTCCCTACAGTGAAGCATGCTGGTGGCAGCATCATGCTGTGTGGATGTTTTTCAGCAGCAGGAACTGGGAAACTAGTCAGGATTGAGGGAAAGATTAATGCATCAATGTACAGAGACATCCTGCATGAAAACCTGTTCCAGACTGCTCTTGACCTCAGACTGGGGTGACGGTTCATCTTTCAGCAGGACAATGGCCATAAGCACACAGCCAAGATATCAAAGGAGTGGCTTCAGGACAACTCTGTGAATATCCTTGAGTGGCTCCATTTTGGAATAAGGCCAAAACATAATAAAAAGTAGAAAAAGTGAACCCCTGTGAATACTTTCCAGATGCACTGTATGGTCACGTTAATTTTATGTATGATGCAGTTAGACTGCAAAATCTGCACCCATCTTGTACTGTTTCGTGTATGAGTGCCAGGAAGTAAAGTGTTTTTGTCTAATCAACAAATGTACACCAAAGCAAAGCAATGACAAAGTAGATGGAGGTTTTCTGTGAATATTTATATTTCAAGTTTCAGTTCAGTAAATTTACTGGCTAAAGCACAACATTGTTAGAAGGAAGTGGTGGCAATTTCTACAAAGCCAAGCAGGGCTAATCTCTGTGCCTGTTAGCACTCTGTGCTTATATGAACAAATTTTAAACATTCTTTAAATTGCACTCTAAACCTGAATGTTCAAATTAATTAAAAAGATGAATTAGTTTAAACTCAAAGTTTTAAAAAAAGTTTGACTTACTTAAATATTTCAAGTTTGTGTAACATGGTCTTGCTTTTTGAGTAAATTATACTTTGAGTAAAGTATACTAATTGTATATTAGATAAGAAAAACTTCAAAGTATAACTTAAGCACAACTTAAAAGAATTAAGTAATTATATATGGAAATATTTAAGTGGACTTAGTGAACACTTTAACAGGTGTGGTGGCCAAGTGGTTAGTGTGCTTGGTTTTGGTGCGGAAGGTTCCTGCTTCAAACCCCACCCCTGTCACATTTCTCGAACGGCATCCAGTGTAAAACTTTAATTGTAATCATGAGGTACAAGTAGCATATAATCAAAACTTTTAAGTTCTGGGAACAATTGACTTGTTGACAGTAAGTACAATCGCTTACACATGCAAAATAGTACAGCAGGGTGGATTAGTGGTTAGCAGTGGTGCCTCACAGCAAGAAGGTCATGGGATTGATTCTCTGCCTTTCAGTGTGGAGTTTGTATGTTCTCCCCATGTCTCTGTGGGTTTCCTCTGGGCACTCTGGTTTCCTTAAGGTCTTTCTCCTTTCTCTGCCCCTGACCAAGGCAGAGTCTATATCTGGAGTTTGTCCCGGGCTCCGGACTGTGGCTGCCCACTGCTCCTAGTGGTTGGATTGTGTCTAACTGTAATTGGGATGGGTTAAATGCAGAGGACAAGTTTTGTTGTATCTATGTATATATGTGCAATGACAATAAAGGTTCTATTCTAGTATAAATTCTCCATATGGTAAATCAAAATGGCAACTGGAATTGAACTTTGGAAAGTCAGAAAGGGATTAGCTATGGATGTAAAACAAAACAGTCTTCCATTTGCTCTCAAAGATGGAGGGAATTTGGATAGACTAATTATTTTTGTTACACCCCACATTAAATACAAGTAACTGGGTATACAGCAGCAATGGTGGAGACAATATGATCAGATAAAGGCCAATCAACGTCACATTTTCTGGTTCTGTGTAAAAATACTACCCTTATGGGAAAGGGTTCTTCAGATTTTTGAGGACATCTTCAGTTGCAAAATCTCCAAGAACACCAGGATTGTGTAACTGTGTTTGATGCCCAAGAAAAAACCTCAAGAGACAGACATTTATCTCTTCAAGGTCCCGATGCTTACTTGTGTCAGTGCAACACTTCATCAGTTCAACACCTCCATCAGCACATCACATCCAACAGTACAACTTCTGTCAGTGCAAACACAAATTCTGACATCAGGCAGTGGTGGTCTACAGCCCACTAATACTTTTGCATTGTGTTGTCCACAAATTATTTTAAGTTTATTTTAGAGCAGTTCATAATCAAATATAAAGAAAAAAAAAAACACCAAGGACCTGTGAGTTCTTGTGTTGGATTTGAGGCTTTGCTGGTATTTTAACAAAATTTGGACGTGTGTCCATAAAGAGAAGAGAAGCACTGACTTTTACGAGTGCTCTGGGTCTGGCCTTTCAGCCGTCTCACTGTTTTTAAACTTGGTGTTAGGATGAATAGGGACCACAGTGTCTGGAACTGTCTGCCACTAGCCTGCCAATCAATTTGTTTAACTCCCCAGGCGAGGGCAGTGATTGGTGGACACAGCACACACACTCCATTCCTGCCAACAAAGCGGCCCATATGCCCTCCCAGCAGGGGCTGGCCCTGATATGGGGCCCACGCATTTGGAGATCCAGTTATAGGAATTTCTAGCTAATAGGATGAAAGAACTGCCATCAGTGAATTGAACCACTGAGGAAATAAAGTGGAATGCACATTCAGGGTGTCACTCATCATCTGGCCCCTCCCTGTCCTACACACTTTCCATGACCAATGACTACTACACACCTTCAAGTCTCATTCATCTCTGATTCATTAGAGTTAAATCGATGTCACCCTAAAAACATGAATTCAAAAAGTTTAAAGCTCTGTTGTAAATGATTTAAGCCACTTCAATAAATTCTATTGTCTTGGAAGACCAATATCCAAATACTGTATATCTCAGATCAAAACATTCATTCATTTTCTATACCCACTTATTCCTATTATGAAGTCTATTTCCCTGAGGTCAATGGGTGAGAGGAAGAGGTTAACTCTGGACAGTCTGCTGGTCTATTGGGGGGCCACATACAAACACATTCACATGCTCATTCACAACCTACAGTCAATTTAAAGCCTGCCTTACAATTCACCAGAAGTGTGATGAAAACGTACGGGTTGCAGGGAATGGCAGCCCGCAGATGTGTCACAGTTATCCAGGGGAAGGGTGTGACAGAGCACGGGTGTCGTAATTAGGGATGAGCGAGTACACCACTATCTGTATCTGTATCTTGGGGTTTTACATAATTATTGTATGGCCTTGCCTTACAATATAAAGCACCTTGGGGCAACTGTTTGTTGTGATTTGGCGCTATATATAAAAAAAAATTGATTGATCTGTTCAACCATCTAAATTATCTGTATCTGTACTCGTAGTGGGTGGGGCCTAAACCAGAAGTGGGCGTACTTTAACACGAAATGGCTGGGTCTTAAATCAGTACATTAAGTTTGAAATTGATATGGATTGATTGGAAGTTGCTATATTTATTATTTATTTGAAAACTATTTACAGAACAGCCTCAAAATTGAGATTCAAATCAATCAGCCCATGGCAATCTCATGTCTCAGGCATGTGAACAGTATATGTGCAGTGATGTGGAGTGTGTGTGACTTGTAATTACCCAGTGGTATAAGCCAGGAGTACCTGTGATGCAGGTAGTCCCCATGTGACAATCACTCCAGTGTGTCAGCAAAGCCAATATCACTTTGTGCCTGTCCTCAGCGTCGATCATCTGCCAAATGTGGTCCAAAACCCCCAGTTATTGCGGTGATATAGTTATTGCGGGAGGGTTGAGCCAAAAAAAGAGCTGAGCTTTCCATCACAGAGCACTGTCAGCAACAATTTAAAACGCTATGATGTCATGATAAACACTTGTGACACTTAAAATGTAACATTCCATTCATATGTGAAAAAACATTCAAATGTACTACTCCAGTGAGCCATCATGAAAAGAAAGCACCTACAAAGTATTTTTTCAGGCATGTCGGAATAGTAAAAACCAAACTGTAAGCAGTGATGCTGAATCGGTCTTATGTTTCAGCACTTTGGACAGCACCTTTCAACTGATCACATCTCTCTTTTATAAAAGTGCTTCAGATTAATGAGGGGGATCACTTTAAATTGGACAGAGAAAGAGAGCGAGCGAAAAAGAGAGAGAGCACTCTGCCTGATATCCACTTAATATTTTGAGCACACACAAATCTTTCTGCTGAACGTGATGGACATCAGCTGACGAGGAATTCATTTTGTGCTTTATAACGGTGCTTTATAAGTAGTGGTGCTGACAGCAGTGATAGATCATAGCACAGCAAGACAGAAGCACATCTTACCCTCCACCTCTATGTGAAACGTGCCAGAGCACAGCACTGTAATGAACCACAGATCATATTATTGGGGGGGGTGTACTATGAAATATAATCCCTTTTTGCAATGCTACACAACCTCCACAATATATATATGGTGTTGGGCGTAAGATGGCATTACAAGCCCTATGTATTGTATGCATTTTTGAGCTTTCGCAAGACCCGTAGAAATTGCATGTGCAGCAGTGAAGGTCTCCGAGGGCAGTCTGTGACCTTCTACAGTGCCGAACACACGCACGATGTGCACATCTCAAGCACAGTTTTGCCACTTTTTTTTTACCAGTAGACTGCCCACAGCAGCACATACAGTTAGCTGTGTGGGAGGCTTAAAATTTCCAGTTCACATTATCTGCATGTCAATGGAAGTGGGAAGAAGCTGGAGCATCTGAAGAGAACCCCCAGCGAATATGCAAACTCCACATAGAAAGGATGAGGTGGCATCCCAGGACCTTCTAGTTATGAGGATGTTGCAAATTGTAGATCATTCTAAAAATACTACTTGTCTGTTTAATCTATTACCAATTATATAGTTGAAGGACCTGTGGTCTTCACTTGGACCCACTATGTTGTTTATGGATCATCATCATGCTGCTAATGAACTTTTTCAGCAGCTTTTATTCAAGTGCTATATAAAAGTCCATTGACCATTTAGTCCATTGCTGAGCAAGTCAGGCTGGATGGTGTTAGATGCACTGGAGAAGTCGAAGAACATGACTCATAGTGCTGTCTGCATCCTCCAGGTGAGAGTGAGCTCTGTGCAGCATGAGGATGGAATGCCTGAAATAAATATGTTGACAAGGTAACATGCTTGTTTAAAAATATTCATAATATTCTTGTAAAAGTAAGTCCCTTTGGCTGCTCCGTTGTTTTCACTTGGGGCCACCACAGCAGATCCAAGTTGGACCTGCATGTTGATTCTGGCAGACGTTTTATGCCGGATACCCTTCCTGATGCAACTCCACATTACATGGAGAAATGTGGGAGGGGTGGGGGTTGGAACTAACCACCTTGTAATTGTGCCATCATAAAATACTGCATGTAATAGATAGAAATTGTGAAATGCTTGTGCAACTAGGGACTGTTATGACCATTTTACATATTTGAATTTACAACAAAGATGGATTAAAATAATCAAGATATCTTGCTTTGGTCCATGATGCATCTTAATGGCTTGTAAATTTGGTACAGTCATAAAATTATGCCGCTTAAACAATGCACTACATTTCGTCCTCAAAATATGAAACATTCATGGATTTAATGAATGGGAAAAGCATTTACCATTAATCACAAAATCTTTTTTTTTGTTTTGTTTTAATACAAGTTTAACCGTGCAAAGTAATAAAAATACCACAAGATTGAATGACACGGAAGCCACATTTTATCTGTATTGTTCTCCAAGAGATTTTACTACAAAACTCTATATCCATCATCCACAGCGTTTGAACTGGTGATTTGTGCATCTGCACATGCAGGCATTTTGCGGCAACATCACGAGGATTAAATTGCATGCACCAGGGAGAAAAGATCATTTGAGGAGTGGTACATGGGAGTGGTAATGTGGCAGCCACGCCGCTTCAAAAATATTAGCTATTGCTGATTAGCACCTCTCGAGTAAACAAGCAGAAATACACTTACTGCTTGTTTCACTGCTCGTATTTTCCACTATCTCCTCATTGGCACTGGATGCACTGTTCCTGGCATGGGCCTGCACACTATTTCAGCTGGACTTTGGCATATTCAAAATTGTAACAGATGTTTCTTATCAAATGAAACTGTTGAATGGTGTACTGTCCTCTCTTGATGATGTAACAATAGCAAGACGGGGAGCATTCGAGGGGCACAAGCGCATGCACAGGGCACGGGCCCATGGTGGTCCTTGGAAAACAGCACTAAAGATCCTAAAAAATAATATAAAATTTTAACATTTTTAAGAACCTGTAGGCCCAGGATGAGAAGCCTATTCTGCCGTCATCATATTAACACAATAAAACAGCTTGATATTATACATCTGTAATGGAGAAATACCTTTTTTTTCTTAAATGGCATCAAACATCAACAGCAAATGACGTGCACAAATGTTTCTGTAAAGTGTGACGTGCTGTTGCATGATTAACTCTAATCTAATCTATTAATGATTAACACAGCTGTCAATCATTTCCAGTGCACAGCACCTCCTACAGACTACACACTGCCCCTGAACCAGGCCGTGACAGGAAAACTGAATGGAAGGACAGGAGGTAACAAAGGAGAGAGAAGAAGGAAAGGCTGCAAGCAAGAATATGAAGGAGGTAAAGTGGACTGGACAGAAGGAGGCGGGAGGTTTAATTAAAAAATGGGAGCTTATTGTTTGGCCCCCGGGCAGACTCCTCCACTGGAGACAGGGCGGGGCCAGAGATCCCACCACCAACACACACAGCCAATGAAGCGTGCAGGTTGAGGGATGGACATTTCATCATGGAGGGATTATGCATCTGAACCAGATTATGTCTGAGCAGAGGACTCCACCGGGGCAGCAGATTAATGCCGATTTTGAGATGTTTTTTGCTGAAAACAATCGTCGCTGTGATTAGGAGCATCAAATGGCCCACAGATGTAAAAGCGATGGTTTTAGAAAATAAATCTCTCCAAATCCTCTCACATCCACTGATTTAAATGTTTGGAAAGTCCAAATGTAATTGGCCTGATTTTAAGAAGCCCCAGCTGCTGATGATCTCTGCACAAATCCTCGTGTCATGATTATTAATCCCAGTAAAATGGATCAAATACAGTGATTAGACAGACATTGTTTTAGAGATCCACAGGAGCCACCGTGTGTCTGTCAGCGTCCCATCACAAAAACACACTTATTATTGTTCATGAGCTCCACAGGCATCAAAGTGAAACAGTATTTTAGATATGCTACAATAAGAAATATGAGAGTAAACAGAAAATCAGTCAGCACCTTCTGTAGTACATCCGGAAAGTATTCACAGGACTTTTTCTACATTTTCTTATGTTACAGCCTAATTCCAAAATTGATAGAATTCATTTTTTTCCTCAAAATTCTACACACAATACCCCGTAATGACAATGTGGTAAAAAGCTTTTGAGATTTTTTTAAATGTATTAAAAACAAAACAAAAAACCCTAAGAAATCGTATTAGGGTGGTGGTCCTAAAATACAAAACTTCAACTTTTTCAAGGTGCTTCTTAATTTTTTGTTCCATTTGGTGAAATAATATATGAGTGAAATTTCATAAGAATTGAAAAATATTAACCACTGCCGCTTGACCCCTGTTTTTGCACCAGGCGAGTAAAATTTTGAGTTCTTGAATGGATAGAGCAATGGGAAGACAAAACACAGTTCAGCAGTTATTATAAGTACTGTTGGCACCATTTAGTCCTGCACTTGAGCCTATTCAGTATTCATGTAATTAAAATGGCATGTGCTACAAGAAAGAAGAAGGTAGTGTGGCTGATTGGCTTCCCCTCAGATGAACTACCTGGAAATCGGCTACCATCTTGGGCTGAAGTTCTTCAAAGATACTTCAAGCTGCACCGCGATGAGAAGCTAGAAATCAGGAGGGCAGCAACTCAAGTTGTTAGTGAGGGGTTAAGCATCTGGGACAAAGAACAGATTCCAGCTGCTGAAGAAAGAAACATTAAAAAGCTTGAGAGAAAAGTGGAACAGTATCGATCAATAGCTAGGGGAAAGACGAAGCAGGCTGCATCTCAGATAAAGAAAGAGGGAGGAGTTCAAGGCAAATTTAAATGACTTGTTTGACATTGCTCATGTCCAAGCATTTCAGTTGATTAAGATACCAGAGGATCGCGAATTCCTTAAAGCACAACGGGAGCCAGGGCGACGTGGCTTTATGGTTGGTGTTGAAAAAGTGCTGGAAGGAAGGGAAGAACGGGCTCTTCAACAGGCTGAGATGTCAACTGCAAGGGAGCAGCATGAAATGGCGCTGAAGGCTGCACGAGAAGAGGTCTTCAACAGAAAGCAATACTGATGTCACGGATTCTGAGGACAATGCGGCTCCACCTCCTCCAAAAAGGTCATGCCAGCGTGCACAGAACATTGTTACACCGGAGCTGACTGCAGCCCTGGACCGCACAAAAATAGCCAGGTGCCCTTCATCGTGCCAGGTGGATGGCACGTGTCATTTATGGGATCAAGATCTTTCTGTTTTGAGAGCAGTTTAAGTTATCTGCTAAAGAGCTCTCTGTCCTGAAACGCTTCACAGCTTTCACTGGAGCACTGTATGTCAAGGCCTGGTTCAATGCTCCCTCTGCAGTCACTGCTCTAGCTGGGGATCTGTCATTCTTGAAGGGCATGGTCTCCTATCCTGATTCTGCCATTGCCAAGGCCACCAGCAAGACGTTTGCCAGACATCTGTGGTACCTGAGCGAAGAGTTGGCCAGACTTGCTGTATTTGACAGCAGCATTGCACATGATGTGAAGCGTAAGATCGTGGCTGCTCTCAAGGAGGAAGGTGATGATGATCCTCAACCACGTGCTACAGTGGACCTAGAAGCAAAGGAAGCTATTGTTACCAAACTGTGGCAGATTTTGTTACATCTGCCTCAAGTCGCATTTTTGAGGCATTCGAACTTAACATGGACTTCCTCGTCAAGGGCCCATCAGAGTGGGAGGATGACCCATCATTCCAGTCGTCACAGCAGGTCCTGCATGGCATTGCTGCAGTCAATGATTTTGCAGAGCGGGGAGTGGCCCTTATTCAGGATTACAACCAAATCCTGACAAAGGATGAGCAACAGCGGCAATACCTTCTGCAGGTTGTTGAGATGCATCGACGTCAGTTCCCAGAAGCAAAGAAAACTGTAACCAAAAGACTGTTTGTTCCTATCAAATATGTTAACAGTGACACTTCATGTATTTTTATGTATCCTGTATGCTAATTTAAATAAAATAAGATTGTTCTTTCAATTTGTATTTCATATCTGAACAGGCACATTGTTATTGTTGGTTTGCACAATATACTAGAATAGTCTTAATTTTCACCCCGCGTGCGGCAGTGGTTAGAATTGTTGTACTGAAGTAAAATTTTGCACAAAATATTTTCTTACCAAGATGAACAATTTTGTCAGGAAGCACCTTAAAAAAGTCACATTTTAATTTTTGGCATGCTGTAGAGGACCACCCTAATAAGTATTCTAACGCAGTTTCATGGCATGTCATGATTCAGGAGCACAAAATATACATTAATCTATTGGTTCCTGATATTGTGACGAAAAGCACCTCATTTTCAGCATGGCAGCACAAATTCATTCTCATTCATTTTGTGATGGCTGCACGAAATTAAAAGTGAAGTGGGGGGGGGGGGGGGTAGTTATGGTTAGGGTTGGGGGTAGGCGTAGGGTTAGTAATACTGAGTTAAAAAAAAAAACCCTGTCATGAAAATTTGAATTATTTTGTGACAGGAGCATGAAAAAAAAACAAAAACGTGAGACTGGGCTGAGTATTCACAGCTTTTGCCATGAAACTCAAAATTGACCTCAGGTGCATCCTGTTTCCACTGATCACCCTTGAGATGTTTCTACATCTTATTTGGAGTCCACCTGGGTTAAATTCAGTTGATTGGACATGATTTGGAAAGGCACACACCTGTCTACATATAAGGTCTCACAGTTGACAATGCATGTGAGAGCACAAACCAAGCAAGAAAAGGAATTGTCTGCAGACCTCCAACACAGGATTGTCTTGAGGCACAAATCTGGGGAAGGGTACAGAAACACTTCTGCTGCTTTGAAGGTCTGAATGAGCACAGTGGCTTCTATCATCTGTAAATGGAACAAGTTTGGATCCACCAGGACTCTTCCTAGAGTCCTGGTGGATCCATACCTTCCATACTTTCCAGATGCACTGTAAATAAATATGCAGTATCCAGAGAAACTTTTGGACCTACTGTCACACTGGGAATGTGCATCCAAACCTTTGACAGGGGAGACACGCATGTGTTTCAGCCTGAAGGTTTGTTCAGCTTTACACTAACATTTCTGTGTGACCTAATTATTTTAATGTCAGCCAGGAAGCTACAACACCACATGCACAAAATCACAAAGTGACAATAAACTCCACATGAAAATTAACAAAACATTAAACAGAAAATCAATCAATGTAGACTCACTATAATCTCCACAGGAACATTAACAAGATAACTCTTCAACATTGCATGGAGGTCTGAGAGAGTGCCTAAGGAGTGGCAAACTGGACTGGTGGTTACCATATTTAAAAATGCGGACAAGAGAGTGTGTGCCAAGTATACACACTACTCAGCCTCCCTGGTAAAGTCTACTCCGGGGTGCTGGAAAGGAAGGTCTGGCCAATAACTGAACCTCAGATTGAAGGGGTATAATGTGGGTTCCGTCCTGGCTGTGGAACAACCGGCAAACTCTTCACTCTCACAAGGATCTTGGAGGGGGCCTGTGAGGATGTCCATCCACTCTACCTGTATTTTTGTGGACTTGAAGAAGGTGTATGATTGGGTACCACAGGAGATACTGTGGGAGGTACTGCAGGTATATGGAGTGAGGGAGACCCTTCTCAGGGCCATCCAATCTCTGTACTCACAAAGCGAGAGCTGTGTTCAGGTTCTCAGCAGTAAGTCAGACTTTGTCGACCTCCACCAGGGCTGCACCTTGTCACCAATCCTGCTTGTGATATTCATGGACAGGATATCGAGGTGTAGTTGGGGGGAGGGTCTTCAGTTTGGTGGGCTCAGGGTCTTATCACTCCTTTTTGCAGTTGATGTGGTCCTGTCGGCTTCATCAGCCTGTGACCTCCAGCACTCACGGGATCGGTTCACAGCCAAGTGTGAAGTGGCTGGGATGAGGATCAGCACCTCAAACTCTGTTGAGACAAAAATGATATATGTTTTTATGTACATATTTCCATGTGAGGACAGCAAGCACACACACGTGCATGTCCATCAAAGCACAGTACGTGTTCTGCAGCTTTGATATCCAGGAAGAGAGATGTCAACAGCCGCTCCTGTTGGCAACCAGTCACGCCCCCTGTCCATTCAGCCCACAAACCAAGGTGTCATTCTGTGATCAGATGAGAGGTGCACGAACCACACGCACACCATGTGTTGGGGGGGGTGGGGGAAGCATGAAAAACACACGCATGCATGTGTTGTGGGAGGAGTCGACACTCTGGCATGCCACATGTGTACATGGCAACTTCACAGTCATGGCTGCACTGAGACAAATTTCACATCCAGCTTGAAAGTGATTGTCTGCTGACTGTTTTCATGCTAACAGCACGAATGGCCACACATTTTCTAAGTGCCAAGCGAGCAGTGTTAGATGTTCATGTGTGTCACCTGGAATTTGGCCGACTCATGCTGCGAGAGACATTGGAGGCAGCTCCGATTTTTCACAATTCCTCCTTCATGCTCTAGTCGACTTAAATTGTGTTGTGTGAAGGGGTCCTTAGTAAGGACAACAAATTAACCCACACAGAAAACAAAGATAAACAAACATACAAACAAATGAAAGCACCATACTCGCAGAGTGCAAACTTCAACCATCACTAGTTTCCAATTCCACAATTCCAATTCCTGTCAGTAGTGACTTTTTATAAGCTAAATTACATGTGATCAAATGTCAGGAGTATCTATTTAGTTCATGAATTAAGTAAAAAAATATTTATAATGATATATGAAGAATTGTGAGCCCCAGGCTGTTCACAATCAAACAAGCAGACAAATGAAAGCTGGTACCCTGAGGGTGAAGGGTATCTTGCCAAAAGGTGGACAAGAGAGACGAGCACAAGGAACAACCATCATGAAGAGGGACTGATGGGCAAGGCATTCACTATATTCATGCCAAATTTAGAGGCAAAAATGCACAAATTGCAACCAGCAGTTTTTTGGTGATTTTAGTGTTTCACCATCCTCTGACCTTGGCCTTTGACCTTGACCATTTTGTGTGCTGAACGGTATCTCCACAGGACTGTTATATGCGAATGGAACTGAACAGGATGTCACCCCTGTTCGGCTGTGTAGCGGGCGCCACGCCGAGCCCCTGATGCACACAATTACACATTGACTTGCAGTGACAGACGGTGCTTTCGGTTTGATTGTGTCCACGTCCACTTCACACGATGGATGTGTGCCACATGCTTGTTGCATATCAACATTTCCCTGAACGGGATCCAGTAGAGATGCACGTACGTGGTGCAAGCGGGACGTCAGCAGGATTTGACATGCCCGATCTATTTCAGGTTTCTCTCGACCACAATCAGATTGTTCCAAATGCTGTTGTGACGGCGTACAAATATGTAGATTGCAGTGGGATTGCATTCATACTGACCATTGACTGCTGTTCAATGAGTGTCCCACCTGGACTGTGCCATGAGTGTTTTGGGCCCACCTGTGTTGACTGCTCTGAGACTGCTGTTCGATGTTTTCAGACCGTACCTGGACAATTTCCGGATGTGGAACGAATCATCATTCGGACGTCATTCATGCTATGTGTGACAGGGGTCTTTAACATTGAATGAGTTTTCAAAAAAAATCAAATTTCATTCATATTTGAAAGCCCTATGTAGGATGGTATCCTTTATAGACAAGTTTGATCTGGATCTGATCCAAATTACAGATTGTGTGGCCATTCAGATTTAACATTTAAAACCCCATTTCATTAATATTTTACATAATATCTTAATCAAATGTGCCCCAGTCACTCTCATATTCGAATGTGAGTTGGAGACTGGCATTCACTACTGCCTGACAATGTTTGATCCAGATTGTGGCTTTTGTGGACATTTGAATTTAATATCAAAAAGCCAATTTGATATACATTTTGCATTATATCTTAATCAAAAGTGCCTCATTCACTCATTTGTGACAACGAGGTGCAAACTGGCACTCTCAATGAATAGAATAAGTTAGATCCACATCTGCTCCGTTTTGCAGATTTAGCGGACATTTGATTCTTTTTAACACCGAAAAGCTGTTTTGATCTAGAACCCCAATTCCAAAGAAGTTGGGATGTTGTGTAAAATGTAAATAAAAACAGAATACGATTTGCAAATCCTCTTCAACCTATATTCAATTGAATACACCACAAAGAAAAAATATTTAATGTTCAAACTGATCAACTTTATTGTTTTTGTGCAAATATTTGCTCATTTTGAAATGGATGCCTGCAATATGTTTTAAAAAAGCTGGGACAGTGGTATGTTTACCACTGTGTTACATCACTTTTCCTTCTAACAACACTCAATAAGCATTTGGGAACTGAGGACACTAATTGTTGAAGCTTTGTAGGTGGAATTCTTTCCCATTCTTGCTTGATGTACGACTTCAGTTGTTCAACAGTCCGGGGTCTCCGCTGTCCTATTTTGCGCTTCATAATGTGTCACACATTTTCAATGAACAACAGGTCTGGATTTGGATGGATACTCACATTGTATTTTGTTCTTTACATTTCACACAATGTCCCAACTTCACTGGAATTGGGGTTGTATAGGTTGTATTATATTTTAGCTCATGAAAAGCCACTTCTAACAGCACTTTGACCTTGAAAATTTTTTTCCAAGGTAAAAATTTGTGGAATTGGAAACTAGTGTTGGTGGAGGTTTGCGCTCTAGTTTAGGCATTATTACCAGCAGTGATGCCGGTAACGCAGTAACGCGTTACTCTAATCTGACCACTTTTTTTTAGTAACGAGTAATCTAACGCGTTAATCTTTCCAAATCAGTAATCAGATTAAAGTTACTTCTCCATGTCACTGTGTGTTACTATTATTTTTCATTGTGGGTCGATAGCAGCATTAAACTTGGTCTGTGGGCAGGAGGTCGGGGTTCGACTGAACTGCCCACTTTAAGTGAGCTGTGAGCTTTTCATCCGCGGTTTTTTGCAGCTGCTCGACTCGTCCTCACCTCTTAAAACGCGGTGATAACAGCACACCTGCACTGAGCTTTACAAAGACATTTTTATACTTTTTTCCCTCCTTTATTTAGAATTCTGAGCTGAGCCGCTCCGTATCGTCTCGTTAAAACAGCTGATCCTCCGCGACGTGTCAACAACTAACACTATTTTCCACTCAAATGCACCTAAACTCTCTTTCTGAGGACCACATGATGTGAAAACGCAATAAAACTTTCTTACCTGTAAATCTGGTCATGTTTTCTGCATAAATAAATGTTATCTATTCTTTGTGCTCAAACGCCAAAGCAGGGGCGAATCCAGATGGAATGGGGGCGTGGGGCAAGGATGTGCCCCCCCACAACACCCCTAGATTAAAGGTCCAGTTTTAAAGCCGTTTTTTACTACAACTACTAATATCGCTTAAAATAATAATAATTTCGACAAGTAAAATGTTTAGAGAGAATTTAAATGTTAGAAAAATTTTAGAATTTAATAGTTACATTTATAAACAATGTAGGTTTGAAATTGCACGTTTTACTGTTACCGTGCTGTCAACAGTTAAATATGAGGTCAAGAAAGAGGTCTTTATTTTACTTTTTATAAAACAAGTATTTATTTTCATTGAAGCCAAGAAAGGGTGACTATAAAGTGAGTTTTGGCAAAACAGGTATCATTGTCATGTTGATGTGGGTTGTTGTCGGCAGCTGGGGAAAGTAACTAAAAAAGTAATTAGTAATCTATCTTAGTTACTTTTACAATTGAGTAATCAGTAAAGTAACTAAGTTACTTTTTCAAGGAGTAATCAGTAATCAGTAATTGGATTACTTTTTCAAAGTAACTGTGGCATCACTGGTAATCAGTGTTGCCACAGTTGTCACAATTACTTATGGCTCCTTTACACATAGTCAATCAATCAATCAATCAATTTTTTTTATATAGCGCCAAATCACAACAAACAGTTGCCCCAAGGCGCTTTATATTGTAAGGCAAGGCCATACAATAATTATGTAAAACCCCAACGGTCAAAACGACCCCCTGTGAGCAAGCACTTGGCTACAGTGGGAAGGAAAAACTCCCTTTTAACAGGAAGAAACCTCCAGCAGAACCAGGCTCAGGGAGGGGCATTCTTCTGCTGGGACTGGTTGGGGCTGAGGGAGAGAACCAGGAAAAAGACATGCTGTGGAGGGGAGCAGAGATCGATCACTAATGATTAAATGCAGAGTGGTGCATACAGAGCAAAAAGAGAAGTGTGAAGTTTGGTTGAATATGGCAAAATAGTGTGAAACATTTCGAATTAGCGCACCACGAAACATCGCGCGGACAGGTGTTGTACCCCTGAATATGGGGTATTGTGATGCAGTACCTCTGAAAATATGAAGAAATAATCACGAGAGTTATTTCTGGTTGTTTCTCTCACGCAGAGGTTTATTGCAATGAGGAGAAACCCCACAAAATCCCTCCAGTGGTGTGGGAAGACATTGCAAGTTGCAAAAATAAAGGATCCCAGGATTACTAGATGATTTCCGAGAATGCAGTCACAATTACTTTGAACAGAATTACAAAACATTTAGAAAAAATAAAGAATAACGTACTTTTAACCAACTCTTAACTGTATTTATATTGTTCTGAAGGCTTTTATGTAAATGTATATTTATTGCAAATCTTTTTAACATTTTAAGCACTATACTATTTTTAACTATTTCTATTCCCTACTGTTCTTAATATGACATCACCTTATGAGTTATCATTATTTATTGGCAGAGAGCTAATCACTGCTGAGCGTAGTTTTTAAAGGCGTGCTACCCTTCTAACCTATCACACAGGCAGGCGTGCACAATCCTGGTGTGAGAGTTCCATTAGAGATAAAGGTGGAAGTAAGGAAAGCAAAACTGAAGTATAGGTATAACATTGAAAATCATTTTATGGTGGAGACCTAAGGGCTGCATGGAGTGGAATTAAGACCATGGCAACAATCAATCAGTCCAGCCAAATTAAGCATCCTTCATAATAATTCTGTGTTGAGGGAGTCCCTTGTTAATAATTCTGTCTTTGTGATTGCCCAGGAAACAGTCACATCTTTGTTAAGTAAAGTTAACATTAGGAAGGCTGCTGGTCTTGACTTAATCTGGGAGCGCACACTGCATCACTGTGCTGTCCAGCTCAGTGCCATGCTCACTCAGCTTTTTCAGATGAGTGCTAATAGTGGTAAGATTCCATCTATTTCTGGAAAGCAGCAACTATAATTCCTGTCAAACAAACTGAGGGATTTGAATGATTTTAGATCTGTGGCTCTTACATCCCTGGTGGTGAAAACATTTGAAAAAAAGCTTGAAAGAGGAAGTCATTTCCTTAACTGAGGGCAAACCTGATCCACTACAGTTTACCTATCAGGCTGGGAAAAGTGTGGATGATGCCAAGCATTTTATTTTGGACAGTCTATAGGCACATGGAAACACCAAGATCTCATGCCAGACTTTTATTTGCTGACTTTTCATCAGCTTTTAATAAAATGCAGCCTCATATTTTAATTGAGGGTTTCCTCTCATTTTAAATTGCCTGGTCAGGTTTTATTGCTACTCTTAAATTTTTTAACATAGAGTCCAGCGGGTTTTAGTGAATGGTCACATGTCCAAACCTTCAATGTCCAACACTGGTTCTCCTCAGGGCTGTGTCCTCTCTCCCCTGCTTTTTATCCTGTACACAGACAGCTGTAGGGGGTTCAGGACAGAAGCTATCTGGTGAAGTTAGGTCCAGAAAGCCAGACGAATCATTAATCAGCCTGGACACATTCTCACCTCTGACCTTTCTCTCATGCCCTCCAGGTGGCGCTATTATGCAGCCTCAAGGAAAATAGATAGTCCAACTCATTTATTGCTGATCCTGCTAACCTGTGGGTACTGACGGGTGAGGCAATTGTTGGCATGCTGTTATAGAAGTCTTGTACTTATTTTTGGTCCTTCCTAATCATTTAGTTCAATAAGGAGAGTAACTGTGAACTGAATTGCCCCTCAGGGATTAATAAAGTTGTCTGATTCTGACTCAGTTGTGCAGCTATTACTCAAACAGCAGAGTTCAGACTTGGATTTGCTGATGTATTTCATATTCTACACAGAAAAAGGTAAAAAAAAAAAAAAAAAAAAGAAATACGTTTGATATATTTCTAATACAGAGTATACGTGATTGTATGGTTAAACCCTTAACTTGAATTTGTAGTCTGTCACGAATGACTGGTAAATTTCCTTCAAAAATGAAAATAGCTACAGGTGATACCACTGTTGAAATATGGTGACAAACATGTCAAAAAAAATGTTAGCAAAAGTATTTGTAAAGAGGCTACATTATTTCATGGCTAAACACCAAATACTTTGTGAACAGTAATAAGGATTCAGGAAAATTCAAACCCAATCATTAGCTTTAATGGACTTTTTTTGAACAAATAACAAATGTAATTGAAAAAAGCAATATACAGTAGGGTTACTTTTCAATTTACACAAAACATTTCATACCATAGGCCAGATCTTACTACAACCCCAATTCCAATGAAGTTGGGACGTTGTGTGAAATGTAAATAAAAACAGAATACAATGATTTGAAAATCCTCTTCAACCTATATTCAACTGAATACACCACAAAGACAAGATATTTAATGTTCAAATTGATAGACTTTTTTGTTTTTGTGCAAATATTTGCTCATTTTGAAATGGATGCCTGTAACATGTTTCAAAAAAGCTGGGACAGTGGTATGTTTACCACTGTGCTACATCACCTTTCCTTCCAACAACACTCAATAAGTGTTTGAGAACTCAGGACACTAATTGTTGAAGCTTTGTAGGTGGAATTCTTTCCCATTCTTGCTTGATGTACGACTTCAGTTGTTCAACACTCCGGGGTTTCCGTTGTCGTATTTTGTGCATCATAATGTGCCACACAGTTTCAATAGGCGACAGGTCTGGACTGCAGGCAGGCCAGTCTAGTACCCGCACTCTTTTAATACGAAGCCACACTGTTGTAACACATGCAGAATGTGGCTTGACATTGTCTTGCTGAAATAAGCAGGGACATCCCTGAAAACGTTGTTGCTTGGATGGCAGCATGTGTTGCTCCAGAACCTGGATGTACCTTTCAGCATTGATGGTGCCATCACAGATGTGTAAGTTGTTCGTGCCATGGACACTAACACATACCATCACAGATGCTGGCTTTTGAACTTTGTGCTGGTAACAATCTGGATGGTCTTTTCCTCTTTTGTCCGGAGGACACGACGTCCATGATTTCCAAAAACAATCTGAAATGTGGACTCATCAGACCTCAGCACACTTTTCCACTTTGCGTCTGTCCTTTTCAAATGAGCTCAGGCCCAGAGAAGGCGGCAGCTTTTCTGGATGTTGTTGATGTGTGGATTTCGCTTTGCATGGTAGAGTTTTAACTTGCACTTGTAAATATAGCAACGAACTATGTTAACTGACAATGGTTTTCTGAAGTGTTCCTGAGCCCACGCGGTAAGATCTTTTACCCAATGATGTCGGTTTTTAATGCAGTACCGCTTGAGGGGTCAAAGGTCACGGGCATTTAATGTTGATTTTCAGCCCTGTCGCTTACATGTAGAAAGTTCTCCAGATTCTCTGAATCTTCTGATTATATTATGGATAGATAGATGATGGAATCCCTAAATTCCTTGCAATTGAATGTTGAGAAAACATTGTTCTTAAACTGTTGGACTATTTTTTTCATGCAGTTATTGTTCACAAAGTGGTGATCCTCACCCCATCTTTGCTTGTGAACGACTGAAACTTTTCAGGATGCTCCAATTATACCCAGTCATGACACTCACAATTAGTGTCCTCAGTTCCCAAATGCTTATTGAGTGTTGTTAGAAGGAAAGGTGATGTAGCACAGTGGTAAACATATCACTGTCCCTGCTTTATTGAAACATGTTGCAGGCATCCTTTTTAAAATGAGCAAATATTTGCAACAAAACAATAACGTTTATCAGTTTGAACATTAAATATCTTGTCTTTGTGGTGTATTCAATTGAATATAGGTTGAAGAGGATTTGAAAATCACTGTATTCTGTTTTTATTTACATTTCACACATCCCAACTTATTGGAATTGGGGTTGTGTTAAATCAATTTCAAAAGCATGGTTTCAGGGGTTGGCACAGGGTTGGATAGCTGGCTATTTATAAGACAGGCAACAGTGTGTTCATATTACTAAACTCAGAATTTTCAAGATTACATGTGGGGATCATTGGGGACAGCTTTTGGATATGGTGGAGAAGAAACTACAGACATTCATACAATGGTTTGATAAACAAATGATCTCTTTCCAAATGCATTATATTAAGAAATAAGCGCTTGATTTCTAACAGAAATTTACCAATACATGAGACTGAAATTGAAACTAAAACCAAAATTTCTTGGAGTTGTTGGAAAACAGACCATGTTTAGTTTACTGTCAGAATGTTCAGTTTTAAAAAAGTGGTGCAGAAGCTTCTGTTGATTAGGGAGAAGGACAGAAATACCAAAGCACTTTACAGTCAAAAAACTGTACCCCAGGACCCCAGGGGAACACAAGGGTTAATTTTAATTTTTAAGATATGGAACAGTAATAGTAAGAGGTCAACACAGTTTATGTTTGCCTTATTGGTGAAATTTACTGCTTATAGATTGTCTGAACATACTTGGCACTGCCACAACATCTCCTTTCTGCATTTGCCACATGTGAACTTGTTACAATAAACACAGCCCTTAGGGCCATGGTTTTTCTTGCAGCAACACTTCACCTAGCACAATGGCCTTTTCCCTGTGTCAGGTGTGTGTGGTTGTTGCTGAAGGTTTTCCTGATTCACCTCCTGATTCCACCTGTTATTCTTTGATTCTCATCGTATACAATATAAATATTCATCAGATGTGTGTGTTTATTTACAAAAATATCTTCTCACCTTTATGTTTACCATCAGCATTTAGAAATTTGTTCATATTCAATTCACAGATTCATTCATATAACACCAAACAGGATAGTCATCTTCACCTTCCTTTCTATAAAACTAAACATGGTCTGTTTTCCTTCAGATACTGTGTCGTACAAATATTGAATGATAAAAGAAATGTAACAGAGAGCTCATCATCATTGCAAACTTTTAAAAGGAAACTGCCTTTACATTTAATTCATGAAGCTTAGTTTTGTTTTTTAAGTCTTAAATTTGTTCGAGTTTTTTGTTCATTTTTTTATTTGTATGCATGCATAACACTTCTGACTTTCTCAAAGTCAGAATGCAAGCTTGAGCAGAAAGCTCAAAATGCCAGTCACTGGTACTGGCACATTCCAATCTAATGGCCGCACTTACATATGAAACATAAGAACAGGTACATAAGAAAGGTGGCCTAATGAGTTGTAAATTACCCCAGCAGTGCCATTTGGCACCCTCCGGTCAGTCAGGAATTGGGAGAAAAGGCTGGGTTTGCGAATGTTAACCCACCATTTAATACGCCCCATATACCTTTCATATTATTTTTATTTATCTCCAATATTTTATTATAATATTCCTTTTTACATATCCTCATAATATTAGTAAATTTATTTTTATAGTTTTTATACTTTGCCTCTGCTCCTGCCATTTGGAGCTTTATAAACGTCCTTATAACATGTTTTTCTTTTTGCAGGCCTTTTGTAACCCTTTCGTGACCTACAGGCTGTTCTTGTATTTATGATCATTATTGTATTGTTTTACACGGCAGTTTTTAACGTATAAATGATTAAATATATTGAGAAATTCATCATAGGCTATACTGCTATCTTTTACCTCATGTACTGTCCTCCAGTTCTGTGCCTTTAAATCTTTGTTTAGAGATTGCATTGCTTCCTCTGTGTTCAGTCTTATATTTCTAATTTCTTATATCTTTCCTCTGTCTGGAACAATAATATACCACAAAGATAGGTAAATGTTCACTAATATCAGTTACCAAAAGCTCACACTTTGTTGTCAATTAAAGTGGCACAATATGAAGCAGTAAGTCTGCTTGGCTTAGTAATTGTTGGATATAGACCCATGTTTTACACTCCATCCATCCATCCATCCATTTTCTTCTGCTTCATCTGGGGTCGGGTCGTGGGGACAGCAGCTCAAATAAAGCCGCCCAGACCTCCCGATCCACACACACCTCCCCCAGCTCCTCCGGGACAACCCAGAGGCATTCCCAAGCCAACTGCAAGACGTAGTCCCTCCAGCGTGTCCTGGGTCTTCCCCGGGGCCTCCTCCCGATGGGACGTGCCCAGAACACCTCTCCAGCGAGGCGTCCAGGAAGCATCCAAAAAAGATGCCTGAGCATCCTCAGCTGGCTCCTTTCGATGTGGAGGAGCAGCGGCTCGACTCCGAGCTCCTCACGAGTGACCGAGCTCCTCACCCTATCTCTAAGGGAGCACCCAGCCATCCTGCGGAGGAAACTCATCTCGGCCAATTGTACTCGCAGTCTTGTTCTTTCGGTCATGAGCCAAATCTCATGACCATAGGTGAGGGTCGGAACGTAGATTGATCGGTAAATCGAGATCTTTGCCCCACTGCTCAGCTCTCTCTTCACCACGACGGTCCGATACAGCGACCGCATCACTGCAGGCGCTGCACCAATCCGTATGTCGATCTCATGCTCCATCTGTCCTTCTCTCGTGAACAAGACCCCGAGATACTTAAACTCCTCCACTTGAGGCAAGGACACTCCACCGACCTGAAGAGGGCAAGCCCCTTTTTTCCGCTCGAGAACCACAGCCTAAGATTTAGAGGTGCTGATTTTCATCCCGAATGCTTCACACTCAGCTGCAAACCACTCCAGTGCATGCTGAAGGTCCTGATTTGATGAAGCCAACAGAACCACATCGTCCACAAACAGCAGAGACGAGATTCTGTGGTTCCCAAACCAGACCCCCTCTACACCCTGACTGCGCCTAGAAATTCTGTCCATAAATCAAATCAATTTTTATTTATATAGCGCCAAATCACAACAAACAGTTGCCCCAAGGTGCTTTATATTGTAAGGCAAAAGTCATACAATAATTACAGAAAAAACCCCAACGGTCAAAACGACCCCCTGTGAGCAAGCACTTGGCGACAGTGGGAAGAAAAAACTCCCTTTTAACAGGAAGAAACCTCCAGCAGAACCAGGCTCAGGGAGGGGCAGTCATCTGCTGGGACTGGTTGGGGCTGAGGGAGAGAATCAGCAAAAAGACATGCTGTGGAAGAGAGCAGAGATCAATCACTAATGATTAAATGCAGAGTGGTGCATACAGAGCAAAAAGACAAAGAAACACTCAGTGCATCATGGGAACCCCCCAGCAGTCTAAGTCTATAGCAGCATAACTAAGGGATGGTTCAGGGTCACCTGATCCAGCCCTAACTATAAGCTTTAGCAAAAAGGAAAGTTTTAAGCCTAATCTTAAAAGTAGAGAGGGTGTCTGTCTCCCTGATCCGAATTGGGAGCTGGTTCCACAGGAGAGGAGCCTGAAAGCTGAAGGCTCTGCCTCCCATTCTACTCTTAAAAACCCTAGGAACTACAAGTAAGCCTGCAGTCTGAGAGCGAAGCACTCTATTGGGGTGATATGGTACTATGAGGTCCCTAAGATAAGATGGGACCTGATTATTCAAAACCTTATAAGTAAGAAGAAGAATTTTAAATTCTATTCTAGAATTAACAGGAAGCCAATGAAGAGAGGCCAATATGGGTGAAATATGCTCCAAGATTTCTCACAGTATTACTAGAGGTCAGGGTAATGCCATCCAGAGTAAGGATCTGGTTAGACACCATGTTTCTAAGATTTGTGGGACCAAGTACAATAACTTCAGTTTTATCTGAATTTAAAAGCAGGAAATTAGAGGTCATCCATGTCTTTATGTCTGTAAGACATTCCTGCAGTTTAACTAATTGGTGTGTGTCCTCTGGTTTCATGGATAGATAAAGCTGGGTATCATCTGCGTAACAATGAAAATTTAAGCAATGCTTTCTAAAAATACTGCCTAAGGGAAGCATGTATAAAGTGAATAAAATTGGTCCTAGCACAGAACCTTGTGGAACTCCATAATTAACCTTAATCTGTGAAGAAGACTCCCCATTTACATGAACAAATTGTAATCTATTAGATAAATATGATTCAAACCACCGCAGCGCAGTGCCTTTATTATATGGCATGCTTTAATCTCTGTAATAAAATTTTATGGTCAACAGTATCAAAAGCAGCACTGAGGTCTAACAAGACAAGCACAGAGATGAGTCCACTGTCTGAGGCCATAAGAAGATCATTTGTAACCTTCACTAATGCTGTTTCTGTACTACGATGAATTCTAAAACCTGACTGAAACTCTTCAAATAGACCATTCCTCTGCAGATGATCAGTTAGCTGTTTTACAACTACCCTTTCAAGAATCTTGGAGAGAAAAGGAAGGTTGGAGATTGGCCTATAATTAGCTAAGATAGCTGGGTCAAGTGATGGCTTTTTAAGTAATGGTTTAATTACTGCCACCTTAAAAGCCTGTGGTACATAGCCAACTAATAAAGATAGATTGATCATATTTAAGATCGAAGCATTAATTAATGGTAGGGCTTCCTTGAGCAGCCTGGTAGGAATGGAGTCTAATAGACATGTTGATGGGGATGGATACCGTCTCTCCTAACAAGACCAGGTTTTCCCCAGAAGCTTTGCCAATTATCTATGATGCCCACCTCATTTTTTGGACACCACTCAGACAGCCAGTAATTCAGGAAGAACATGTGGCTAAACATGTCACTCCCGGTCTGATTGGGGAGGGGCCCAGAGAAAACTACAGAGTCCGACATTGTTTTTGCAAAGTTACACACCGATTCAATGTTAATTTTAGTGACCTCCGATTGGCGTAACCGGGTGTCATTACTGCCAACGTGAATTACAATCTTACCAAATTTACTCTTAGCCTTCGCCAGCAGTTTCAAATTTCCTTCAATGTCGCCTGCTCTGACCCCCGGAAGACAATTGAATATGGTTGCTGGTGTCGCTAACTTCACATTTCTCAAAACAGAGATGCCAATAACCAGAGTTCTGGATCTGCTGGGGGACAGCTAACGGCGGCTAAGTTACCTTGGTCCGCACCAACTACAGGGGCCTGGCTAGCTGTAGGATTTTCCAAGGTGCAGAGCTGAGTCTCCAGTTTGCCCAGCCTGGCCTCCAAAGCTACGAATAAACTACACTTATTACAAGTACCATTACTGCTAAAGGAGGCCGAGGAGTAACTAAACATTTCACACCCAGAGCAGAAAAGTGCGGGAGAGACAGGAGAAGCCGCCATGCTAAACCGGCTAAGAGCTAGTAGCTGCGCTAAGCTAGCGGATTCCTAAAAACACACAAAGTGAATAATGTGTAAATAATTTCGAGGTGATTCAGCAGAGGGAGTGCTTTAGTTAAGGCACGTGAAGATTACACTGTGAAACAAATCGCTATCTAGGTATCTAGATCAATCTAACTACGCAGATTAAACAGCTAACAGATACAGCAAAGCACCACTGTGCTCCGGAACAGGAAGTGTTCATTAAAGGTAATGAACAGAACCGGTGACAAAGGGCAGCCCTGGCGGAGGCCAACGTGCACTGGAAACAGGCTTGAGTTGCTACCGGCAATGTGAACCAAGCTCCTGCTGCGGTCGTAAAGTGACTGGATAGCCCTTAGCAAAGGACCCCGGACCCCGTACTCCCAGAGCACCCCCCACAGGGCGCCTCGAGAGTCCCGGTCACGACCGTGACCATGCTTTACACTGAATTGACAAATTCCTCTGTCATGTTATGTTTTTTGGTGTTTAGGAGATTAATATTAAAATCACCACATATGAACATAACTTTTTTGAATATATTTGGTGAACATACTTTCCCTCCAATTTTTAAAACTTTGCATATCTGATCCCGGTGCTCAGTTTACACAACTTACAATAACAGTTTTTCTATATTGTCAAAATAAATTTCTCCTGTAATTCACTCCAATAGTTCATTGGCAGTTACTGTCATACTTTCAACGATTTTGTACCTTAGCCTTTTATCCAGATATATTGCTACCCCATCAGTGGCAGTTTTACACTGAATTACTCCCCGAGCGCCCCGCCCCCCACCTAAAAAAACTGACAAATTTTTGCACAAACAGCCTTTTTTTATTATTATTATCATATTATTAATATTTTAGATGTGCCCCTGAAAATGCAATTGAAATTGACATCAAAAGCATGCAGGCTACAATATTACTCGAAAACAAAACATCCATTTGAATAACCACTTTATTAATCTGTCTTTCAGGAAGGAACAATTAGCTCTTTTATTAAGGTGCATATTTGTCTCAACATTTAGCTAAAGGTGAATAAACATCAAAAGATGCTACGCTACAAACAACTACAGAGTGCGTAGGCTGGATCCTTATTCCCGTTCCTCGCCTCACCTCTTCTGTTGGAAAACCCTTCTGCATCATTAGCAGGTATCTCAGGGTCACAGGTGTTTCGCCCCTTAACCTGTACACCTCGCCTGAGTGGGGCTGCGGAGGCTAACTAGCCTTCGCCTGCAGAAGGGTTCCAACTTTGGGCCCTCATCAGCCACAGCCACCTTGAGCTCGACTCCGCCATGCTGGCTATTTCCCTGATGGCTTGCTTCAACTGTTTCGAATCCAGACTCACTCTCTGGAGGAAGTAGAGCACCAATTTTGCTGGAAATCCATGGCAGCCTACTTCAATTGGGAAAAAAGTTGTATGCCACCCTTTTAATGCTGCTTCATCCACCAAGTCCTGATACTTGGTCTTTTTTAGATGGTGGGACGTGGCTAGCCTCTCCTCCCAAGGCACAGTCAGCTCTGCCACGATAATGGTTTTTGTTCTCCTGGACAGGAGGACCATATCTGGTTGAAGGGTAGTTACCACCACGTCCTGAGGGAAGACAAGTTTCCTCTTCACGTCCAGGCTTAACTCCCAATCGGAAGCCTTCTGCAGGATGCAAGATAGGTTTTTGGCTGCTGTTCTGCTCTTAGGGACCTTGCCGCCCTCTCAAGAATTTTACACCAATGGATGGCGGCCTATGGTTGTTGTTCGTCTTAATCCTCTGGTTTTCCACCCACTTGGCGATCCCCATGAGAACCCTGTCATGTCTCCACCTGTAGCATCCTTCCGCTAATGCTTTAGGACAACCAGTCAAGATGTGGTTCAGAGTACAATAGACTGCCCCACATTGCTTGCAAGAGGGGTCCTCCTCTGCACCCCAGATCTTTAGGTTGCTTGGGGTTGGCAGCAGATCAGACACTGCTCGTAGGAGGAAAGACAGCTTCCCCTGGTCAGTTTGCCATAGCTCCTTCCAGGACAGTTGACGCTCCAGTGCCTGGTCCCACTGGGTCCACCGGCCTTGGGAGGCTAGCCCTACTGCCTTCACCTGATGATCCTCCTCTGCTGCCTGCCGGACCCTCTGCACCACCAGTCCTCTTTTGGCTTTCGCATTAACTTTACTCCACCTCTTGCCATCGTAGTTCCCAAGACCCAAACAGCTTTGGCATACCACGCCGACGATCTCCTGATGTCTCAAGTGTGCTTCTACCTCAGTAACTGCCTGCTGAGGCCTCCACTTTCTGCCATACTTGATGTTCTTACTTGCGTACCTCACTTTCCCATCGTCAGATGAGTGGAGTGTGCTGACTGCTCTCACCTTGGCGGCTTTAAACTCTTCAGCCACCGATGTTACTGGTAGGGAGAGCTTTGAGGTCTTGCTATAGAGATTGACTGAGCTGAAAGATGGAGGGACACCCAGCCATCTCAGCAGGAACTTGCTGCAGAGCCTTTCCATCCCTTCTACTTGGGACATGGGGAAGTCATAGAGTGAAAAGGGCCACTGTAGTCGTGGTATGATCCCATATTGGAAACACCACACTTTAAACCTCCCAGGCAGTTGGCTATTGTCAACCGCCTTCAGCCACGTGCACAGCTGGACTTTAGTGCTAGTGAGGTTATCGCTGTCCTTAAGGGAACTGTCATAGTTCCACGGCACCTGATTCCCTGCTCCTGAATCCTTGGGATGTCCACAACTTGAATGCTAAAGGTATTTCTTTTCGGCTTCCCTTTCAGGATAGTAAGGCTCCTCGACTTCTCAGGCTTAAACTGCAGCCGGGCCCATGTCGCCATCTTTTCCAGTGCACTTAGGATCCATTGTGTTCCTTGGATTGATGGAGTCATGACCGTAACGTCGTCCATAAAGGCCCAGCAGGCAGGGTGTCTTATGCCATCATCTGCTTTCAGGCCCCTACACTGTGCCCCTCCAACCTCAAGCAATAGATTCATTGCAGCTATGAAGAGGGCCACTGAAATTGTACATCCTGCCATTATGCCTTTCTCAAGCCTTTGCCATGAGGTCATGAAATCATTTGTAGAGAACCTCATCCTTAGCGCGTCCAGATGTGACATGGTAAGCTCAACTACCTCTGCCGGTACACGGTAGTGGTCCAATGCCTTCTGGATTAACTGATGTGGAACACGTGGGTAGGCTTTGGCAAGGTCCAGCCATACAATGGAGAGTGTTTTGTTGTTACTCTTGGCCTCCTTAATAAGCTGGCTGATCGCTGCTGTATGTTCCAAGCAGCCGGAGTAACCTGGATCCCCACCTTTTTGAACACTTGGGTCGATAAACTCGTTGGCAAGCAGGTATGCTGTTAGCCTTTTGGCAATGATGGACCAAAATATCTTGCCCTCTACATCCAGCAGAGAAATCTCCTGGAACTGATCGAGCCTCTCCGAGTTTAACTCTTTGGGCACGAAGCATCCCTCAGCAAGTGTCCAGAGCCCAGGTTCCTGCTTTTTCTTCCACAGTGTCCTTAAGAGCTTTGCTGACCTCTTCAGAAGCTGTGGGCAGTTTTTATACATTTTGTAGGTGGTACCTGATAGCCCTGGCACTGATCCTGCTCATGCTTTTTCAACTACCACTCTTATTTCATCCACGGTGAAGTCTGCCATGTTGAAAGGGGTATGTGGCAAAAGTGCTGGCAGTGGGAAAGGGCATTCCCCCAGGGGGATGTTTCTAAGGGGGTCGCCATGTGCAGCTGTCGTAGAATCTTCTACCTCTGCCTTCGAGCATTTCAGTGTCCCGCTCTTTTGTTTTCCTAAGAGCTCCGCTGTAAATTGGAAAGGGTTATTTACAAAGGCTTTCCTCTTTCTGCGCTTCTCCCTCTGCTTCTTGCGTAATATCTCCACTCTGTGGAGATGGACCAGGTTTTTCCGGACCTATGCCCTGACTTCATTCAGGGGTGTCCTCATCCACTATGTTTGCTTCCCGCCATCTTTTCCTACGTTTCTTCAACTCTCCTCGCAACTCTCTAATCTGTCTCTGCCTTCTGCTAGGGCGTGATGGTGGTCTAAGAACCTTCCCTTCTTTCACACCAAAAATGTCGTGGCATGCCTGGTACACCACTTCGACCATGGTCTCGATTTTCCTGGCTGCCTCTCCTTTCAAGAATATATCGAGGTTGGTATTCAAGTCATGATCTAGTTGTTGTCATCTGTGGTCTGCTGCTGATGGTAAGTTCAAACGTGGTTTCCTCAAAAATTCTTTAGGGCTTTTGGATTGGCTGCATGATTAGCATGATGTTTGTACATATTAGGCTAAATGTGTAAATACGTACCATTAGCTAATCTGCAAAAGTTTTAGGTTTGACAGAAATTTGATCACGTAGTGTTTGCCTTATTTTCCTCGCAATTTTTGATCTTCATCTGTGGATCAAACAAAAATCTAAAGTGAAATGTTGCTAGTGTTCCCGTGCCAATAAAATCAAATGTGATTTTTTTTTTACGTTAAATAAACCTTTTAATTATGATGATAACCCTAATTTGAAATTTCATTATCATTGTTATTATTATTATTATTTTGTCAGTGTACATCACAACAAAAAGAGTTGCCAGCTGCTGCAAACTTATTGTAAAAACACACTCTTGCAGGCACAAAAACATGGTCAGATTCAGTCACTTCAGCTAGGAATGTGAGCACAGTACAGGTTCTAAGCTGTCTTTGCAAATAGGCAGGCTGTCCTTGTTGCAAACTTTTTTCCACAAGTGACTCAGATTTCTGGTTCTGTGCTGCTTCCTAAGTGGACGGAGCCAAAGCGGAGCAGACGGGAGGAGCGCGAGGGCACCTGTCCACGGTTTCCTGCCGCAGACGGAGAGAATTCGGCTGTGCCCAGCTTGGGATAAAACTGAATCCTCTCTGTGTGCGGTAGGACATCTCACACAATTCAGAAAAATGTGTAGAAATTATAAGCCTGTATTTATAATGTTATGAATGAGATGTGCGTTATTTGGAAGAAAGTCAAGGTGTGACTGACTTTAGCCCACGAACCACCACTCCCCCGCCCATAGGTGTAGGGGGTGGGGGCGGGGCAGTGGGGGCAACCGCCCCCCCAGGCTCGGCAAAATGCTCAAATTCGGGCAGATGGGCTGGGAAATTCGGGCATGGGCCATGTAGACTCTGAATACAGAATAGAATGACCTAAAATGTTGTCAGACTTATTTTCGCAATTAATGTAAACAATCAAACCGCTATTTGGTCACCAATATAAATATAAATATGGGTATATAAATATATGGTAATTTAAAGTGTCATGGGGGTTTCTGAAATTCAGGCAAATTTGGTGTCGCCCCCCCAAATAGACTCCACCTCCTACGCCTATGCCCCCGTCTTGTCCCTCCCATTAGAGACACCCAGAGGTGAACTATGCTCCACGTGCGGCACGCCCCTCCTCTTTAGCCCAAGTTACACATAGACGGTTTTGTCCGCGGGTAGTACGTATACCGAAGTTCAGGGTAGTTCCAGCAGTTTTTGCGGTGGAAAGGGGCGGAGCATTTCGCCGGCATTTTGAGCACCGTACTAGCCGCAAATATGCTGATAAAACACCGCTAAATCCGCCGAATAAAGCGGAGTTTTGACGCCGTAGCATCCGGCACACGTCAGGCAACGGGGGTTAATACTCAGTTCTATCCTTTACAATCGCAGGTTAAGACGCGCGTGAGAATGGCGGTGTTCTGCTGCCGCGACAATGCCCTGTGTACCGTTGGATTTATCCAGGCAAATCCTGCGTTACTCCAGGAACTTTTGCTTATAGGGACTGCCCCAAGAGTATAATGGGCTGAAGCAGCTGTCAGTGCAGGGGGAGGGAGTGACAGGGAGCTCACCTCTCAGCCTTTTCTTTTCTCTCTTTTTCCCCTCCTCAACGTGTTGCTTGTTTCCACCACAGGGCTACACCTGAACCAGACCTCTTGGTAAGTCCTTGCCGCTGCCAATTTTATTTTAGGAGGTATACTGGAGCTTCTCTGCAAAAATATCTGGAGCTGGACGTGAGTGAGAGACCTGCATGCAGCGTGCTACCGTTTTTATACTGACCGCTGCCTATCGGCCGTTTGGAACGCCGTTAACCGGGAGGTGGCGTTTAGAACAGCGTACTGTCCACTAGTGCCGCCATTTTGTCTGCCTCTGTCACCGGTTAAAACGCCTTTCAGGACGCCGATGTGGGCTCTATCGCCGTTTTACACGCCGTTGGTTAGGGATACAATGCTGGCCGCCAATTACGGCAGTGTAAACTGCGGCACTACAGGAAGGGGCGGGATGACACGGCAATTAAAAAGTATCAAATGCTGTTGTTTGCGTTGTCGTCAGGCCACTTCTCCGGGAGCGCTCCCGGAATTATTCGACATGTTGAATAATTTTTTCGATGATTCCCGTTGAAGCCGGAACCAAACCACGCCCCCGTGCGCCGGCGTTAACTACGGCGTTTGATCCCTAAAACGGCCCGGAGGGGGCAAAATCTCTGCTGGGACACTTCTGGGAGAGTTTGCCGTCAATGTGTAAACGGGGCTTTTCTTTCACCATCTCCAGCAAGCAGGGGCATCTGCAGCTGTCTACAGGGGGCACCAATTTGCCAATTTTACACATAGTGACAAGAAAACCATTTTGCGGTGGAGATAATTTTTTTTTTTTTACAAGTGCTCGTCTCCATGGTGCCGCCCCTCCATAAATGCTACCCAGGGCAATGGCCCGCATGGCCCGTATCAAAAACCGCCGCTGCTACCCAGTGGTGTAGTCTACGTGGAATGCAGGTAGACGCCGTCTACCCACCTAAAAAGACCCGGAATTTCCGTCTACCCACTTCAAATTGCCTCGGGGGACGTGACGGTGTAAATAAAATGAGCGCTTATTGACTGTAATTTTATTTTCCCCCTTTAAAAGACAGCCATCAGGCGTCCATCACTGCAGAGTGCACCGTATGTGTCCCATCCTCCCCGCGCTTGCTCTGCTAGATAAGAGCTTTAATTGGCTCATAGATAGCTGGGGGCTGGGCTACCAGCTAATCAGCACGAAAACTGCACACAAACAAGAAGAATGCTAGAGAAAGTATCGATGGTGATTATTACCCGAAAAAATGAAAATAAAACAGGCCTTGGTTTTAGATTTTTTCTAAAACGTCCACCTGCTGCTTCAGGGCCGATTGATGAAGTTTGCACCCTGAGTGGAGGAGATAAACCTGGCGCTGTCTGCATTTCTGGTAAGTGGGCTACAACAGCTAGTTTTTTTATTTGTTCACTAAGCTAATGGGTCTTAAAAGCATTATTTTCAATGAGACGCATTGCTTTTTAGATGCGTCAGAAGCGTGGCGTCAAAAGCGGAGCTAAACCGACGCTTCTGACGGGAGCGCACATTACCGCTTGTCTGCAGGCTGACACATCAAAGTTCAATCCAATCCAACTTTTGATGCTCTGAGCTGTGACGTACCTTTGTGTTGTCCAATAGGAACGACGCATCGGGCCAAAACACGGAAGACGAGTGGCAGAAACCACTGATCTCTACAAAACAAACGTGTCACAGGACTGTTCATTTATGAAGCAGTTTTCTGAAGAAAAATCCTTGAAAATGTTTTTTGTTGTTGTTTGTTACCTCAGAATTTCTGATTACTGTTAAAAAAAAAGTTTAGAACACTTGTAATTAAAATAGCTAAATAAATCAATAAATGGTTCTTTAGACACCTTTCATCTGTAAATTAAAATCACCTGTTATTTCAGATTAGATAATTTCTTGTTTAACATAAGGAACCTCGGACATTTATTTTTAGACAAATAAAATAACATGGAAATTTGTACATCTTTTAAGTCTGGTAGATTATTTATAGCTCATTTCAACCAGAAAAACAGACACTGTAAATAAATACAAATGTGTATTATAAATGCAACAGGAAATAATTTAACAATGACTGCAGTGACTGTAAAGTAGGATTTCTGTGACATAAACCTCATGATGAATTTTTTAATGGTCATTTTTTTAGTGGACATTTTTAATGATCCGTTCATTCATTGTTAAAATATAAAATGAAACAGCTTTTTAAAAAATAATAGAGTTTTGCCCATAATCTACAGATGTCTCTTGAGCTTGAGTCCCGTTGGCTGTTGGATAGTGTAGTTTTAAAATGACTGGAATTGGTAAGTGGCATACTCTCCGGTATTAGTTGCATGGTTGTCTTCATACTGTACTTTTGTGCCACTGATTCGGCCTACAATATTTTTGTCATGGGTTGAAAAGGTTTCTGCAAAGTAAAGCTTCTACCATATTTTCATTGTTGTATGTGAATTTTCTGGGAGCTAGCTTCTGTCCTTCAGCCTAGCTGCTGTTTTAATGGAACTTAATGTAGGTTTCCTTATGGACCACAAAGCCTACAGGTTCCACTCCCCCGTCTGGACCTGATGATGGACTGTCAACTTCAACAGAGATTGTGGTAGGAGGCGTGAGGCTATGCAGCCAGTGCATGCTCATGTAGACCGGTGTGTTCTGTTTTGTTTTTGTTTATGCGTCTAAACTGTACACAAACAATGTGGGGGCATGCGGATTATATGAAGGGTGAATCTTGCAGCTGCTGAATTTGGCAGTACAGGCTCATATCCACTGCTAAATAGAGGGAAGAAAAGTGAACTCTTGCAATATACGAGGTCTATTAGAAAAGTATCCGACCTTATTATTTTTTTCAAAAACCATATGGATTTGAATCACATGTGATTGCGTCAGACAAGCTTGAACCCTCGTGCACATGCGTGAGTTTTTCCACGCCTGTCGGTTGCGTCATTCGCCTGTGAGCAGGCTTTGAGTGAGGAGTGGTCCAGCCCCCTCGTCGGATTTTCATTGCCAGGAAATGGCGGAATGATTTGGGCTTTTTTTCTATCAGAATTTTTTCAGAAACTGTTAAAGACTGGCAGCTGGAAACCATTAGAAAAATTTATCTGGCTTTCGGTGAAAATGTTACGGGCTTGGTAGAGAATAAGGAGCGTTACTGTCGCTTTAAAGACGGCCCCCAGCGGCTGTGGGGCACGCCGCGCTCCGAAGCCGCCATCGACAGGCTGAACGACCATTTAATTTCTAAACGGATGGCTGTCTGGATCCGTGACCATCGTGTGCCATTTCTCTGGTTTATCACAAGAGCTGGACATCAACCATTTTCCGGCAGATTTCACTTTTAACAAGAGATTTTGTCATGGAAAGCCGAGCGGAGGCTTCACGCATCACGATGGATTCACTACTGGAGCGAGACAAAACCACCTCCGTTTTGGTCTCACAGGACGGCTTTGAGATGGCGTTCAGACAGCTGTCGGTGGTTTTTCCATCGAGTGATTATCCAAGAAATTGTGGATGTGCCTGGACATGCCAGATCATGTCCCGTGAGGCTTCATCACGGCGTTGCTTTGTGCCATGCGGCACTGCTGCGACACGCGACACCTCCGCTCCTCTTTCCATGACAAAAACTCCTGTAACAGTGGAATGTGCCGTTCATTTCCAAACTGGATGCTGTGTTTTATCTGGGACGTCTTCTGACTAGCACAGGAATTGTGAAAAGACGTGGACATCAGCACTTTTTCGGCACATTGAGACAGACGTGCGGAGGAATTCCACACAAGTATCCAGCCCCTTTTTTTCAAAGTCAACTATCCATGATGTTTGTTGCTGTGCTTGATCTCCAAATGGAGATGATTGAATCCTATCAGTTGTTGTCATAATTGTGTGTTCTGTTCACAGGTGCTTTGCTCTTGTTATAATCCTTGTAATGACTATAATTTCTTAAGGTAAAAGGGGGGGGGGGGGGTACTTGATGAATATAAATTGGTGGATCAAATTGCAGCTGGATTGAGTCAACCATCTGTTGGTGGTGTACACTAAACAAAAACTGTAGATAGAATCAATTATATCTATTTCAATGTGCAAAGATTAAGTAATCTGACCAGAGATGCTGTGACTGGACGACATGAACCCTAACCCTAACCCACTTCATTGATGGCTTACCAAAACAGATTGGCTTTGGGCTTTGTAACAGGGGAAAAAAGGAGGTATATGCAACATGTTTGGCCAAAGACTGCTGTAAAAAATTTATTTGTAAATTATGGTGGAAAATAAGTATTTGGTCAATAACAAAAGTTCGACTCAATACTTTGTAACATAATCTTTGTTGGCAATGTTTCCTGTAAGTCTTTACCAGGTTTGCACATGCTGTAGCTGGTATTTTGGCCCATTCCTCCATGCAGATCTCCTCTAGAGCAGTGATGTTTTGGGGCTGTCACTGGGCAACATGAACTTTCAACTCCCTCAACAAATTTTCTATGGGGTTGAGGTCTGGAGACTGTCTTGGACACTCCAGGACCTTGAAATGCTTTTTACGGAGCCACCTTTTCGTTGCCCGAGCGGTGTGTTTGGGATCATTGTCATGCTGGAAGACCCAGCCATGTTGCATCTTCAATGCTGTCACTGATGGAAGGAAGGTTTTGGCTTAAAATCTCATGATACATGGGCCCTTTCATTCTTCCCTATGGTGTTCTTGGGATGCAACTCAGCATTCTTTTTCCTCCAAACACAATGAGTTGAGTTTTTACCAATTCATCTGACCACATGATATTCTCCCAGTCTTCTTCTGGATCATCCATATGCTCTCTGGCAAACTTCAGACAGGCCTGGACATGTACTAGCTTAAGCAGGGGGACACACCTGGCACTGCAGGATTTGAGTCCCTCTGTGCGTAGTGTGTAGGCTTTGTTACTTTGGTCCCAGCTGTCTGCAGGTCATTCAACAGGTCCCTCCGTGTAGTTCTGGGATTTTTGTTCAATGTTCTCATGATCATTTTGACCCCACGGGAAGAGATCTTGCTTGGAGCCCCAAATCAAGGGAGATTATCATTGGTCTTGTATGGCTTCCATTTTCTTACAATTGCTCCCACAGTTGATTTATTCATACCAACCTGCTTGCCTATTGTAGATTCACTCTTCCCAGCCTGGTGCAGATCTACAATGTTCTTCCTGGTGTCCTTCAACAGCTCTTTGGTCTTGGCCATGGTTGAGTTTGGAGTCTGACTGTTTTGAGGCTGTGGGCAGGTGTTTTTTTATACAGATAAGTTCAAACAGGTACCATTAATACAGGTAACAAGTGGAGGACATAAGAGCTTCTCAAAGAAGAAGTTACAGGTCTGTGAGAGCCAGAAATCTTGCTTGTTTGTGGGTGACCAAATACTTATTTACCACCATAATTTACAAATAAATTCTTTAAAAATCCTACAGTTTGATTTCCTGGATTTTTTTTTTTCTCATTTTGTCTCTCATAGTTGGAGTGTAACTATGTTGAAAATTACAGACCTCTCTCATCTTTCTAAGCCGGAGAACTTGCACAATCAGGGGCTGACTAAATATTTTTTTGCCCCACTGTAGGTGCTGCAATGAACTGCTTACACACCATCAGGGTGCAGAGGTGAGGGGCTAAACTGAATGTGGGCTGTAAATACCTACCAAATATATGTATCTGATCCTGTACTCATTTAAGTTTTAATGGAAATGGAATAATACTATGATTTTTGACTTATCCAGTTGATCTACTCTTGGTTAAATTAGTAGGGAAGTAAGTCAATTCTTGTCCAGTGATCCTAAAAATTGAATGATCTGTGAAAATTTAAACCATTTGGATATGACACCTGAAATGGTTGTTCCCCTCACCCCTTGGTGCCCCTGCCTAGACTGTATCCTTTCTTAGGTGAGTAAGGAAGGCTGGATAGCTAATGAATGGTAAGATCGCATCTTATACCCCGAGATAACCTAAGGGCTCCTTCACACATAACACGACTGAAGCCGACTAGCGCACAATGGAGCAATTGCATGCCGTTCATGAAAGATCTGAGCCATCTGTAATGCCTCGTACACCTGTCGCTACAACCATTCATGCACACAAGCGGCCGAAAGATAGTGAATGCCCTGTGAGTGCCCATTTGATCCCTCTCTTGGCAGGTGTTGGCCAAATTCCAGGTGTCACATGCGAACATCCAATATCACTCGTGGAGCACTTAGGAATTGTGGTGCAATTCATGTATTAAACAGAGAGCAGGTGACTACTTTCGAGCTGGCTGTGAAAATTGTCTTAAGTGCCCAACAATTGTGGTATCGGCAAGCAACACACTCAGCCCCAACCAGTCCCAGCAGAAGACTGCCCCTCCCTGAGCCTGGTTCTGCTGGAGGTTTCTTCCTGTTAAAAGGGAGTTTTTCCTTCCCACTGTAGCCAAGTGCTTGCTCACAGGGGGTCGTTTTGACCGTTGGGGTTTTACATAATTATTGTATGGCCTTGCCTTACAATATAAAGCGCCTTGGGGCAACTGTTTGTTGTGATTTGGCGCTATATAAAAAAATTGATTGATTGATTGATTGATTGATGTGGCATCCCAGAGTGTCAGTGTCAATACATGTGGAGTGCGTGTGTATCACACAGCCCAGTCTCAAGTTTTTTTTTTCATGCTCCCGTGACGAAATGAGTCAAATTTTCGTGACAAGGTTTTTTTTAAACTCACTACTCTACACAACTTGTAGAGTTGTAGTCTTACACACCTCTCTGCAGCTTCTCTCCCCCTGCCATCCCCTCATCGTCCCATCCCTGTAGAGACGGTGCCTGCTCCCAGACCACCAACAACCAGTAAAAATCTATTTAAGCATAAAAATTCAAAAAGAAAAAATAATATAGCACCTTCAACTGCACCACAGACTAAAACAGTTAAATGTGGTCTATTAAACATTAGGTCTCTCTCTTCTAAGTCCCTGTTAGTAAATGATATAATAATTGATCAACATATTGATTTATTCTGCCTTACAGAAACCTGGTTACAGCAGGATGAATATGTTAGTCTAAATGAGTCAACACCCCCGAGTCACACTAACTGCCAGAATGCTCATAGCACGGGCCGAGGCGGAGGATTAGCAGCAATCTTCCATTCCAGCTTATTAATTAATCCAAAACCCAGACAGAGCTTTAATTCATTTGAAAGCTTGACTCTTAGTCTTGTCCATCCAAATTGGAAGTCCCAAAAAACAGTTTTATTTGTTATTATCTCTGACTTAGTGCTTAGCTCAGATAAGATAATTATAGTGGGCGATTTTAACATCTACACAGATGCTGAGAATGACAGCCTCAACACTGCATTTAATCTATTATTAGACTCTATTGGCTTTGCTCAAAAAGTAAATGAGTCCACCCACCACTTTAATCATATCTTAGATCTTGTTCTGACTTATGGTATGGAAATTGAAGACAACAGTATTCCCTGAAAACTCCCTTCTGTCTGATCATTTCTTAATAACATTTACATTTACTCTGATGGACTACCCAGCAGTGGGGAATAAGTTTCATTACACTAGAAGTCTTTCAGAAAGTGCTGTAACTAGGTTTAAGGATATGATTCCTTCTTTATGTTCTCTAATGCCATAGACCAACACAGTGCAGAGTAGCTACCTAAACTCTGTAAGTGAGATAGAGTATCTCGTCAATAGTTTTACATCCTCATTGAAGACAACTTTGGATGCTGTAGCTCCTCTGAAAAAGAGAGCTTTAAATCAGAAGTGCCTGACTCCGTGGTATAACTCACAAACTCGCAGCTTAAAGCAGATAACCCGTAAGTTGGAGAGGAAATGGCGTCTCACTAATTTAGAAGATATTCACTTAGCCTGGAAAAAGAGTCTGTTGCTCTATAAAAAAGCCCTCCGTAAAGCTAGGACATCTTACTACTCATCACCAATTGAAGAAAATAAGAACAACCCCAGGTTTCTTTTCAGCACTGTAGCCAGGCTGACAAAGAGTCAGAGCTCTATTGAGCTGAGTATTCCTTTAACTTTAACTAGTAATGACTTCATGACTTTCGTTGCTAATAAAATTTTAACTATTAGAGAAAAAATTACTCATAACCATCCCAAAGACGTATCATTATCTTTGGCTGCTTTCAGTGATGCCGGTATTTGGTTAGACTCTTTTTCTCCGATTGTTCTGTCTGAGTTATTTTCATTAGTTACTTCCTCCAAACCATCAACATGTCTATTAGACTCCATTCCTACCAGGCTGCTCAAGGAAGCCCTACCATTAATTAATGCTTCAATCTTAAATATGATCAATCTATCTTTATTAGTTGGCTATGTACCACAGGCTTTTAAGGTGGCAGTAATTAAACCATTACTTAAAAAGCCATCACTTGACCCAGCTATCTTAGCTAATTATAGGCCAATCTCCAACCTTCCTTTTCTCTTAAAAATTCTTGAAAGGGTAGTTGTAAAACAGCTAACTGATCATCTGCAGAGGAATGGTCTATTTGAAGAGTTTCAGTCAGGTTTTAGAATTCATCATAGTACAGAAACAGCATTAGTGAAGGTTACAAATGATCTTCTTATGGCCTCAGACAGTGGACTCATCTCTGTGCTTGTTCTGTTAGACCTCAGTGCTGCTTTTGATACTGTTGACCATAAAATATTATTACAGAGATTAGAGCATGCCATAGGTATTAAAGGCACTGCGCTGCGGTGGTTTGAATCATATTTATCTAATAGATTACAATTTGTTCATGTAAATGGGGAATCTTCTTCACAGACTAAGGTTAATTATGGAGTTCCACAAGGTTCTGTGCTAGGACCAATTTTATTCACTTTATACATGTTTCCCTTAGGCAGTATTATTACACGGCATTGCTTAAATTTTCATTGTTACGCAGATGATACCCAGCTTTATCTATCCATGAAGCCAGAGGACACACACCCATTAGCTAAACTGCAGGATTGTCTTACAGACATAAAGACATGGATGACCTCTAATTTCCTGCTTTTAAACTCAGATAAAACTGAAGTTATTGTACTTGGCCCCACAAATCTTAGAAACATGGTGTCTAACCAGATCCTTACTCTGGATGGCATTACCCTGACCTCTAGTAATACTGTGAGAAATCTTGGAATCATTCTTGATCAGGATATGTCATTCAATGCGCATATTAAACAAATATGTAGGACTGCTTTTTTTGCATTTGCGCAATATCTCTAAAATTAGAAAGGTCTTGTCTCAGAGTGATGCTGAAAAACTAATTCATGTATTTATTTCCTCTAGGCTGGACTATTGTAATTCATTATTATCAGGTTGTCCTAAAAGTTCCCTGAAAAGCCTTCAGTTAATTCAAAATGCTGCAGCTAGAGTACTGACAGGGACTAGAAGGAGAGAGCATATCTCACCCATATTGGCTTCCTGTTAATTCTAGAATAGAATTTAAAATTCTTCTTCTTACTTATAAGGTTTTGAATAATCAGGTCCCATCTTATCTTAGGGACCTCATAGTACCATATCACCCCAATAGAGCGCTTCACTCTCAGACTGCAGGCTTACTTGTAGTTCCTAGGGTTTGTAAGAGTAGAATGGGAGGCAGAGCCTTCAGCTTTCAGGCTCCTCTCCTGTGGAACCAGCTCCCAATTCAGATCAGGGAGACAGACACCCTCTCTACTTTTAAGATTAGGCTTAAAACTTTCCTTTTTTGCTAAACCTTACAGTTAGTGCTGGATCAGGTGACCCTGATCCATCCCTTAGTTATGCTGCTATAGACTTAGACTGCTGGGGGGTTCCCATGATGCACTGAGTGTTTCTTTGTCTTTTTGCTCTGTATGCACCACTCTGCATTTAATCATTAGTGATTGATCTCTGCTTCCCTCCACAGCATGTCTTTTTCCTGGTTCTCTCCCTCAGCCCCAACCAGTCCCAGCAGAAGACTGCCCCTCCCTGAGCCTGGTTCTGCTGGAGGTTTCTTCCTGTTAAAAGGGAGTTTTTCCTTCCCACTGTCGCCAAGTGCTTGCTCACAGGGGGTCGTTTTGACTGCTGGGGTTTTTCCGTAATTATTGTATGGCTTTGCCTTACAATATAAAGCGCCTTGGGGCAACTGTTTGTTGTGATTTGGCGCTATATAGATAAAATTGATTTGATTTGATTTTGATTTGCGCGACTTTCCACATGCTCCCACCCAGGAGCAGCTCTTTGTACCACATTTGCAAGGGGTTCTTCTCCATGGTCCTGATGGCCGTTGTAATTGAGGACTACAACTTCCTCTAGCTGGAGGCTGGAGTATGTGGCAGTATGTCAGACACCCAGCTCTTCAATGAATCAGAGCTGAAGCAGTGCCTTGAAGATGGAAGCATGGGGTTATTCTCACTCATTCACCCTTCCCTAGGATGAGGTGCCCATGCTACACCATCCTGGGCGAAGACCATCAGGACGTACCTGATGATGACGTATAGCCACGGGCACCTCCAGAAGAATGAGCAGATATATAACTACCAGATCTCCAGGGGGTGACGTGTTGTGGAGAACGCATTTGGGATCCTGCCCCAGACGTGGCAGTGCCTCCTCACCACCCTCCAGCCAGGCCCCAGCATTGTCCAGGACATCATTGAGTGTAGTGTTTGCCTGCACAACCTGATGGGCCAGCGTTACCCAGCCCACCACGGGGGTCTGCTGGACGAGGAGGGTGAGCACCACAACATGGTCCCAGGAGCATGGAGACAACAAGACCAGCTCATTGACATCCATCAGGTTACAGGTGGATGGCAGGACACCGGGGCCAGGAGGAGGCAGTGGGAGTTCCTCAAGGCCTTCTTTAACTGCCCGGCTCAAGCCACCTCATGGCAGGACCAAATGGTGGATGAGTGACACCCACACATGCCACAGCCACCCTGACACAACTGCTGTGGCCCCCACAGGGCATGGCACCACCTCCACCACCAAGCCACAGCAAGGCGGAAGGGCCAAAATATAGACATCATGTGCAAGAATGGTGTGCACCGCCAGTGCTATCACAGCACCGTGTGGAGCTGATGTATGCATGTAACCAGAGGTGGAAAACATAGCAAACGATGACCCATCCCAGCCAGAAAATACACCTGCTGCCCACCTCAGCATACAACACCCAACCACCACCCAATCCCAGTCTCAGATCACCAGCAGCAAAATGATCAAACAGTATCCCCAGAATCTAAAGAGAAAATCCTTTGACAGGATTAAATCAATTCAAATCAAATCAATTTTATTTATATAGCGCCAAATCACAACAAACAGTTGCCCCAAGGCGCTATATATTGTAAGGCAAAGCCATACAATAATTACGGAAAAACCCCAATGGTCAAAACGACCCCCTGTGAGCAAGCACTTGGCGACAGTGGGAAGGAAAAACTCCCTTTTAACAGGAAGAAACCTGAATTATAGAGTACTGAAGCAATAAGGTCACAGCCCCTTATCAATCACTCAGGTGGTTCTATACAAGTGGTTGCGAGGCTTAAGATGAATGCATTCACAATAACCTCTTAAGCATCCTTCTTTTCTAATGAGCTAAAACCCCTGCATCAAAAGGAAAATCGCTACAATCTAAGCATGTGAAAAGCTTTAATTGTTTTCAGGTGAATGTGGGGAAATTTGTCAGCTACAGCAATACAGAGCATTCAAAGCTCCCTCACTGAAAAGGAAATGATTATGGCACTCATTTTTGTTGTGGATTTAGTGCTAATATTCCTTCTGTCCACTGGTAAATGACATCAAGCATACCAAATATTATTGCCTGTGGACTGTAGAATTGTGTGACTGTAGCACATCAAAGCTGATTGGTACAACTATGTGCTTAATCTGTCTTCCTGCTATCCTAGCTCAACATTTTGCACAAGCAATTAATTTATTCTGTTTTTGTTGAAGCTTTTATATTTAGTTAACATTAACACAGACAAAGTTAAGTGTCTGCTAAATATAAAATAAATGGAACCACTGAACTGAAAAACCCTTGAGCTTATAAGTCTAATTTAACAATTTTGCAAAGTTTTCCTCTGTTCCTTACAGAAATACAAACCAATTCCAATGTATTTTTTTGAAATTATTCCATAGTACTGTATCGAAGACAATGTTATCTTTCCACAGTTAGCTAAAGTTTAACTACATCTGTTAAGAATAAGAATAAGAAAGAACTTTATTATTCCCGAAGGAAATTGTTTTGCCGGAGTGCCGAAACAGTAAACAGAAAATGTCTTTTTTTTTTTTTTTTTAACAGTGAAAACGAGTACAACATGTTTATGCAAAATGACTGAAGACACTTGCACACAATGTTCACAGTATTGCACTCTGAGTAACTGAAAAACTCATCGTTATGTATTCATCCTATGCGGGGGGGGGGACTGATTGCCACAGGTAAGAAAGACCTCCTGTGGCGTTCTATGGAGCACCTTGGTGGCTCCAGTCTTTGGCTGAAGGTGTTCTGACAGGTCATCAATGTGACATGCAGGGGGTGGGAGGTGTTGTCACGGATGCTGAGCAGTTTCTTCAGCATCCTCCTCTCTGACACCTCCACACAGACTCCACCTTAACCCCCAGGACAGAGCCAGCCCTCCTGATGAGCTTGTTGAGTTTGTTCATATCAGCTGCCATCAGCCTGCTGCCCCAGCACACTACAGCGTAGAAGATGATGCTGGAGACCACTGAGTGATAAAACATCTGCAACATACGAGGTCTGTGAGAAAAGAATCCGACCTTTTTATTTTATGCAAAAAATATATGGATTTGATTCATATGTTTTTACATCAGCCAAGCTTGAACCTTCGTGCACATGCGTGAGTTTTTCCACGCCTGTCGGTTGCATCATTCGCCTGTGGGCAGGCTTTGAGTGGGCACTGGTCCACCCCTCTCGTCGTTTCATTGCGAGGAAATCGCGGAATGATTTGGGCTTTTTTTCCATCAGAATTTTTTCAGAAACTGTTAGAGACAGGCAGCTGGAAACCATTCGAAAAATTTATCTGGCTTTCGGTGAAAATTTTACGGGCTTCACAGAGAATAAGGAGTGTTACTACAGCTTTAAGGACTGCCCACAATGGTGCACGGTGTGCCGCGCTCCGAGCCGCCATCGAGAGGCAGAAACCACCACATCATTTCTAAACGGATGGCTGTGTCGATCCGGGACCATCGTGTGCAATTTCTCTGGTTATCACAAGAGCTGGACATCAGCCATTTTCCAGCAGATTTCACTTTTAACAAGAGATTTTGGGACATGCCTATCTCGGCTTTCAGTGCTTACCAGTCGAGTGAGTATAAGAGAAATTGTGGAGAGGTGGGCTTGTCCCAACTTGTCCTTTAACACTCCGAAACGGAGGTGTTCCTTTGTCTCGCTTCATCAGCGAATCGGTCGTGACGCGCGAAGCCTCCGCGCGGCTTTCCATGACAAGCCCAAATCATTCCGCCATTTTCTCGCAATGAAACAGCGATGAGAGGGGTGGACCAGTGCTCACTCAAAGCCTGCCCACAGGCGAATGACGCAACCGACAGGTGTGGGAAAACTCACGCATGCACACGAAGGTTCAAGCTTGGCTGACGTAAAAACATATGAATCAAATCCATATATTTTTTGCATAAAATAAAAAGGTCGGATTCTTTTCTCACAGACCTCGTATTTCTGCAGACATTGAAATATCTGAGCCTCCTGAGGCAGTACAGTCAGCTCTGATCTTTCTTATCTGTGTTTACAGTACAGTCCAGTTTGTCTATGTGGACACTCAGGTACTTGTAGTAGTCCACAATGTCCACCTCAGTTCCATTAATGGTAACTGGGTTTGGATGGTTCATCTTCTGAAGTCCACCACCACCTGCAGGTGGTTGAATTCACACAACTCCACCACACTCCTGTACTTAGCCTCCTGGTCACTGCCGATGCAGCCCACAGTGGCAGAGTCATCTGAAAACGTCTGCAGGTGGCAGGACTGTGACCAGAACTTGAAGTCTGAGGTGTAGAGCGTGAACAGAAAGGGAGACAGGACTGTCCCCTGTGGTGCCCCCGTGCTGCTCCTAATGGTGTTGGATGTAATGCCTCAAAGCCTCACATACTGTGGGCGGCCTGTGAGATAGTTGGTAATCCAGGCCACCAGTGGAGACTCCACCTTAATGTCACGTAGCTTATTGCTACGGGGGAGGTGATGGGGAGGTGATGGTCTAGTGTTTAAGCTGTTGGGCTTGAGACCAGAGGATCCTCAGTTCAGGACAGGTTCAGGACAGCCTGACAGGAAAATCAGTAAGGGCCCTTGGGCAAGGTCCTTAATCCCATAGTTGCGCCCAGTGTGTAGCGAACACCTTGTGTGGCAGCACTCTGACATCGGGGTGAATGTGAGGCATTATTGTCAAGCGCTTTGAGCGTCTGATGCAGATGGAAAAGCGCTATATAAAAGTCCATTGACCATTTAGTCCATTGCTGAACAAGTCAGGCTGGATGGTGTTGGACACACTGGAGAAGTCGAAGAACATGACTCTCATAGTGCTGTCTGCATCCTCCAGGTGAGAGTGAGCTCTGTGCAGCATGAGGATGGAATGCCTGAAATAAATATGTTGACAGGTATCACGGTGGATTAGTGGTTTGGACTGTTGCCTCACAGCAACAAGGTCATGGGTTCACTTCCCTCCTGATCCTTTCTGTGTGGAGTTTGCATGTTCTTCTTGTGCTCACATGAGTTGCTCCAGCTTTCTCCCACTTCCAAAGACATGCAGATTAGGTGAAATGGAAACTTCAATCCTGCTAAGGTGGAACTCTTGCCTCTCACCCAGTGACCACTCGGATAGGTCATCCTTAATTGGAATAAGTGGGTTTTTGGAATGATTGAAGCTGATAGTGGAGCAAGCTGTCAATGAAGGCCCAGTGCAATCAACTGTAAACACAGCATGACAGGTTCTTTTTGTTTTCATTATGGGTGGGTCAAACATGCTACGGCTTGCTCAACACTAAAGGAGCACAAACACATCAGCGTCGTCACACCTGAGGAATCCTCTCACACGTGTTGTGAATTTAGAATCTTCAAGTCAGGTAGGGTCACCACTTTGTCTTTTTGAATAGTTTTTAATCTCTTCAGTTTTTTTATTCCAAAACCTTCAGCAGATATGATTGTGTGGTCTTGAGTGAGGTTTTGGAGTCCTCACACTGCATTGTAATTAAACATATGAGAAAGCATAGCTGTTTGTCAGAAATCTCCTGTAGTTTGGCACTTTTGTATTTTCTGAAATTCAGTGTGTTCCACATTTCTGGATGGCATTACCCTGACCTCTAGTAATACTGTGAGAAATCTTGGAGTCATTTTTGATCAGGATATGTCATTCAAAGCGCATATTAAACAAATATGTAGGACTGCTTTTTTGCATTTACGCAATATCTCTAAAATTAGAAAGGTCTTGTCTCAGAGTGATGCTTAAAAACTAATTCATGCATTTATTTCCTCTAGGCTGGACTATTGTAATTCATTATTATCAGGTTGTCCTAAAAGTTCCCTAAAAAGCCTTCAGTTAATTCAAAATGCTGCAGCTAGAGTTCTAACGGGGACTAGAAGGAGAGAGCATATCTCACCCATATTGGCCTCTCTTCATTGGCTTCCTGTTAATTCTAGAATAGAATTTAAAATTCTTCTTCTTACTTATAAGGTTTTGAATAATCAGGTCCCATCTTATCTTAGGGACCTCGTAGTACCATATCACCCCAATAGAGCACTTCGCTCTCAGACTGCAGGCTTACTTGTAGTTCCTAGGGTTTGTAAGAGTAGAATGGGAGGCAGAGCCTTCAGCTTTCAGGCTCCTCTTGTTATGTGTCGGACGCAGCTCGGAGAACCGACCAGCGTTTGAAGGACCCAGTATGAAATAAGCAGAGCACGGTACAAAGGCTAACTGAATTTAATACATAACAGTGAAAATATAATAACAAAAAGGTGCGGCCTGGCGTGGTGCGCTCCCAGCAGCGCTAACGGTCCGGAGCCAGAAGCTGTTTCGGACCCAAGGACCCAGCCGACACCCCCCAGGTGGCCGCAACAACCGAGTCTGTGAAAGAAGGAACCATTATGTGAGTCCACACTCTACACACAGAACACTTAAAGGTGTACAAACAGCAAACACTTCCTGGCTTGATTACTGATCAGCTTCCAAACCTGCAGGCATGGAACATCCAGTTCACAAAACTCCACCGCAGTGGAAGCTGATACATGACTAACAAACAGCTCAATACAATAAGGTGTGAGGGACACCACACAAAGAGGAGGGGGTGAGGTCTCACGCTCGTCAGCACACTTCCTGAGGTACGTTAGATTTTGTGACTAACAGTTATACAGTCAGTAAATGTGGTGTCCCTCACACCTTATTGTATTGAGCTGTTTGTTAGTCATGTATCAGCTTCCACTGCAGTGGAGTTTTGTGAACTGGATGTTCCATGCCCGCAGGTTTGGAAGCTGATCAGTAATCAAGCCAGGAAGTGTTTGCTGTTTGTACACCTTTAAGTGTTCTGTGTGTAGAGTGTGGACTCACATAATGGTTCCTTCTTTCACAGACTCGGTTGTTGCGGCCACCTGGGGGGTGTCGGCGGGGTCCTTGGGTCCGAAACAGCTTCTGGCTCCGGACCGTTAGCGCTGCTGGGAGCGCACCACGCCAGGCCGCACCTTTTTGTTATTATATTTCACTGTTATGTATTAAATTCAGTTAGCCTTTGTACCGTGCTCTGCTTATTTCATACTGGGTCCTTCAAACGCTGGTCGGTTCTCCGAGCTGCGTCCGACACATAACAGTAGTCTCTGGCCAAACATCACGGACCCAGCGGTAGCAGAGACGGTAACGCGCCGGGAAGTCGGCAGCAGACGTTCAGTGGTTATCCAGATCAGTTGCGGGGCTCTCCGCCCGGAAGGTGCGTGTTTGAGACCCATTACTGGCTACTGATTTGTGCTCTCTTGCAGCCGTGTTCCTGTGTTGTGCCTTATCCGTGGGTCGTGGTGGAGTGTGACTGGCGACGGCTTCGCGTCACACTCCGACCGGATAAGAGGTTTAAACGGGAGCTGCAAGAGTGCGTTTGTAATGGGTTCACGCGCACGGCGGAGCTCTGTTAGCACGGGTCGCTGGGCTTCCTGTGTTACAGTTGTAGCCCCGTTTCCCCGGACAAAGGTAACTACTGCGTCTGTTGTATCAGCTCCGGCGTTCTTTAGTTGAGCACATTTTGGTTGTGTGTTGCACTCAGCTGCGCACATAAGAGCAGCTCGTTTGTTTTTTCTGTCGCCAAAGGGGTTTTTTTCATTTTTTGCACTCTGGTTCCCCTTGTGGTGACTGAATCACGTTACCGTCAAGCTCTTGAGTAGGAACAGGTGTGTTCCATTTGGTTGAGCTTGACGGTATAACTCACTGATTTGTTTTGTGTTAGTTCATTTTGTGTGGGTGTTTTTTTGAGTTGGTTTTTGTGTGGGATTTTATGTTTTTGTTGTCCACTATTTGTCTGGGGGTGTGACCCTGTAGCCTTTGCAAAAAAAAAAAAAAAAAAAAAAACAACACAAACAGGGACCCAAACAACTGTGTGTTGGTCTGTTTGTTTTTTTTCTTTTGTTTCTTTTTGTTTCACATCCCCAGGGTTGGATGGAACGGTCCCCTGGGGGGGGTGATGGGGTTGGTACTTGGGTTGTTTTTTCTTTTTGTTTTTTGTTATGCCCTCTCTTCTCCTCTGACTCCAGCCGGGTGTGCCGTAGTGTCGGCATTGCTGGAGGGGTGCAGTTAGGTTGTGCTGGGCGTTTCCCAGGTGGCCTCTGCACCCGGGAGGGGAGGGGGGGGGTTTGGGGTATTTTTTTGTTTTCCCCCCCCCAGTTTCCGCCCTCAGGGTTTGACTGTGGTGTCCTCTGGGGGGAAAGGGCGTTGGGTCCATCTAGCCGTGGACGGCCGGGGCGGGGTCCATTAGTCATGAGGGGAGGCGTCTCCTGGGGTTGACGAGTGGTCCTCTGGGAGGCGCTGGTAGTCCCCGTGGGTGACGTTGGATCCCAGAGGGACCTCGGCCGTGGTTATTACTCCTGGAGCTGGCGCGTGGCCCTCTGGGGGGTGTTGGTCCCTACGTGTCGTTTGGGGGGGAGGAGGGGGGGGTATTTTGGCATTTTTGTTTGTGAGCTCAAATTTGGGTTGTTTTTCTTTTCTCCCCTTCCCTAGGGTTTGATGGAACGGTCCTCTGGGGGGGGGGGGGGGGGGGGGGTGTTTTAGTATTTTTGTTTGTAGGCTTGGGTTGGGTTGTTTTTCCTTTCTCCCCTTCCCTGGGGTTTGATGGGACGGTCCCCTGGGGAGGGGGGGGGTGTTTTGGTTGTTTTGTTTATGACTAATCACACATGTTTGGTTAAAGGCTGACCGCACAGGTGTAGGAACTCCTGGCCACACCTGTGCTAAGACTGTCAGAAACAAGGGCAAAGATGCAGCCAGTCCAACCAGTCTGTTGGAGGATGAACGCAGACGCGGTTTCCAGCCATGGTCCCTGGAGGG